>NC_135499.1:166812220-167052220 GCF_052857255.1 Amblyomma americanum | reverse complement strand
AACGTTCACTGCTCAGCACTGTGCACACGACTTACAACCGAACGTGCGCGTGATCGCCTGCCGGCCGATCGCCCAGGTATTTACTTTATCCTCCGTTAACATTCCGGCTTCCAAAAGAAGAAGGTGCATATTTTTCAAGGGCCCGTTCAGAAGCTCGGCGACGTTCGACTGTGCGCTGTTGTTGCTTATGTAAAACTTAAAACTGCTCCGGAGTTCATTACCCGCAGATGTAGCCTGCCGGAGTAAGCGGAAATATACATGTCTTGATAAATTTCACCTCTCTCCGGTGCATTACAGTACATCTGTAGAGCTTTGCACTGGGCGAGAGTATTGGATGTCAAAGCGCTTGCTCCGAGGACTTTTGAAAAGCTCCGTTGCCGCTTCCACTGTGCTAGCGCCAAGTAGGCACGACAGTTTAGTGAGCACTGTGCCGACGCCCAGGAAGCACTTATTGCAAAGGTCTAAAATAGCACCGATTATATACAGAAAAAAAATCCTTAATGAAAAAACATAATTTAGCCAGTGCTTCAAACTCTCTGGCATGCTACGCTGCACGGAGAAGGGAATTTGGGAGATAAAGGCGGAAAGAGAGCGGTGCGGAAAAGATAAAATAAAACATATAAAAGGGGAGAAGATAAAATGCGGCCATTAAATGCGTATTAAGCTGCATTGGCAAATAATACTGTAACGTGTTCAATGTATTAGACCATTGTTTGTCGAAAATGAGAAAGGTAACAGGCATGTGCGCTCGATCTGGCATTCCCGCAGCTACTGCTGGCTCTGAAATAAACTGGCGCATTGTATTTGTGAGATGTTTAATATCAACGTTCTGTTCTCCCTGAAAGTGTCACGAAGTCGCAAGGCAGCTCTTCGAAAGACGGCGGCAGTTGTGTCGCGAAGTTTACCATAAGTAACAAGTGCGACAATTTTTCCGACACTAGACCATAGGGACATCAGCTCTAGATACTAATTCATCAACACGCATGAGATCCGTATCACAGCTAGAGTGCTTGAGTCGCTTGACGTTCATATACAAGACGCGCAGTAGCGTACCGCACGGCGCGCCGATGCTGCTAACGACGGCTCCGAAGGCCAGAAGTGGCGGCCGTCCTAGTGGCGGCCGTCCTAGTGGCGCCGCCTGCCGTGGAGAGAGCAAACTGCTTTCTGTAAACGGTCTATAGATGAAAGTCTGCTAAAAGTGTATGGCCATAAATATACAGGTTGTCTATAGACTGTCTATAGCATTTGTGTTGCCTGTAGATTAGCCTATAAACTTGTCTTTAGAGAGTCTATGACTTTGTAGACAAAAGGCCGTGGACAGCCTACAGACTGTTTAAAGTAATTTTTGTAAGGGCCCATGGAGTACTGCTATTTATTGTCTCACTTTGCAAAGCGTAAAGGTCGTGCTCTATTACTTTCCTACCTTTCTATTTATAGATATGCTCACTTGGCACTTACAAAGCCCTAGGCGAAATGAGGGGCGCAGTCTTTTCGAGCCGACAGATGCAAAGCGCTCTGCTCTTTCTCTTTTCTATTGATTTTGTTCGTATGCTTAGTGATGTAAAATTTCCGGAAATTTTGAATGGCGGAATAAATACAAAAAATAAACAAGTTTTATGCAGAATTTGCGCAGAACACAGTGCTGTGACTGAGTAGCACGTGAACGAGATCTGCATATATATACTGAAGCGGGTAGACGACGAATCGCAGGCCCTACGCAACTCACAGCGGGGATTCGCCATAACAAAGGGCTTATATATGCTGTATAAATGCAGCTACACTCTGACCCATCGCTGAGTGTATATCATTATATTCTACATTTTCTCACCGCTTGAGCTTGTTGCTAGCTACAAGTGAAAGTGGTTTTGTGGTTATCACCGGCGTTTTCTCCGCCGATGCGACGCTTAGTAATAGAATAAAAGACAAAAAAAAAACACTTCACCATTTTGTAATTGACGTGCAGTCGAAGGCTTGCTTCCACTACAGTGGTTATGCGCCGGGAAGCCAGCGCCTGAAATCTGAGCGGAAGAGGCAGAGAAAAAGCCACAATCCATGGCATTGCGGAGGCCTGTTGGACAAATAAACTAGGTCGGTAAGTCTCCTAAGTCGCCACCGCAATCTGATTAGCGCAGCCGCCTCCAACTGATTTGAGGACGCGGGCTGCGGGAGCGAAATTAGGAGAACACTGCCGCCTTTCCACTGTGCAGTATAATGGAACACGCATTTATATAAGCGGAGAGTTCTCCGTTTAGTCTATACAGCAGCATTTACTTGAACTTCCAGCCTGTTGCATCTGACGCCGACGTTGTACGCTTAAACCGTGCTGATCTCGTTCAGGACTTGGTGCATGGATTTTTATGATGAACCAGCTAGTTTGCACAAGTTGAGGATTAAAGGACGCGGTTTAGAAAGCAAGTGGTGCACAATGTGAAATAATAATAATAATAATAATAATAATAATAATAATAATAATAATAATAATAATAATAATAATAATAATAATAATAATAATAATAATAATTGGTTTTGGGGAAAGGAAATGGCGCAGTATCTGTCTCATATATCGTTGGGCGCCTGAACCGCGCCGTAAGGAAAGGGTAAAGGAGAGAGAGTGAAAGAAGAAAGGAAGTGAGAGGTGCCGTAGTGGAGGGCTCCGGAATCATTTCGACCACCTGGGGGGTCTTTAACGTGCACTGACATCGCACAGCACACGGGAGCCTTAGCGTTTTTCCTCCATAAAAACGCAGCCGCCGCGGTCGGGTTCCAACCCGGGAACTTCGGATCAGTAGCCGAGCGCCCTAACCACTGAGCCACCGCGGCGGGTACGCACAATGTGACAAAAAATAACATTCTATATATCAATATTCATGACTTCGCGCACGATGCGGTGTCTAGCACCGCAGCGTACTTTTGGTCCATATTAATGATGATGATGATGGATTTTTATGGCGCAAGGGCATCTATGGCCAAAGAGCGCCATGGCACAAGGTATTTTTTTCAAATTCTCAAGGTGGGGTCGAAGACCCATTTCCCAAACATTTCACCCTAAATAAGCCGAGCACCAGACCAGGGGAAAGCTTGTACCCATTGTATCACCGGTGGGTACCCGGCGGCACTGGGGATCGAACCCCGCACCTCCCGCATGCGAGGCGGATGCTCAACCACTTGGCCACCGCTGCGGTCGGTCCATATTAACGATTAATAATTTCGTGAAGGCGGGTTACACCTCACGTTCCGCTGTTCCAGCCGCTTTTTATCTGCATTGCGAAAGACCATCATATCAAATAACCAATGACTCGTTTACTTCAATGGTGGGCATTTTGTTTTCAAAACTCATTATCTCATTCTGACTTTTTAGACATACGATATTATTTCTTGAGTTGATACGGTGATCCAATGTTGCGAAGCGTCACCTTATTTATTCTTTGCCATGTGCTGCACTATCAAGCTTAGTCTATAAACGTATTGCAGGCTGGCCTGTAAATGTCTCTAAGGCACCGAAAAAGAACGATCTTGGCGTTCTTGCCTCAAGTAAACAGATAACGGGCAAAAAAGACCAAACGAAAGAAAGGCGCAGGATATAAGAACGATATAAAGAAAAGAAGCGGAAAGAGAGGGCTAAAGAAGGAACAGAAAAAAAAAAGTGGCGCTGACCTACGAGGGAACTCCTTCCACATCTCGTCTCTCCAGCACTTTACGTTTCTCTTGGTATTTACTTCCTTTGCCGTCTTCCACATTTTCTCTCCTGTTTTCCCCTTTCGCCAAATCCATTGCCCACGTCCGCTCTCTCTTTCAATCTCGCGATAGCGGTGGCCAAAGACGGAAACCGACGAAACAGATCGAGTTCGGCCTCTTATCTGCACTCAGAGCGGCCATGTGCGGGTCGCCAGGGAGACGGGAAGAGTGGCGACAGACGACTCCCGCACAACTGCTGGAACGTACGGAGAAAGAAAGCGAAATAGGACAGTGGGCGCTATTTGTTCACTGGTAGCAGATTACACTCGCGCCCTGCCTCTCGCTTCCAAGATCCTATTCTTCTCAAATGTTACATTATATTTGCTGGACACCAGCCTTGAGGGCGACCGTGCAGTGCGTGCTGCAGCGTTCAGCTAAATCCTTAAGACAATCGTGTCATCACGAACATGCAGCTGCTTCTAAATTTGGTAAAAAGTACTGTTTGATTTTACGCAAAGCACATAAACAGATTGTTTATTTTTTTATTTATTTAAGTAGCCTAAGGACCCAATGTGCATTAAATGACATCTATTTTTTACCTTTTTTGGTCCACTTTTATTGTATACTGCTTCTTGATTTCGTTTGTACATTCGCGATTTTATGATTGTCTCTTATCGTTCTTTGTTAATAGTAGCCACTGTCTTGGCATTTGTTCAAACTACTTACTTTGTGTTAGGAGGTACGCCTGACGGTTCTTTAACCACGGGACCTCATAGAGTGCCACCTTCAATTAATAATTTTGCTTGCATTATTGTTGTTCAATTGTTGTTCAGCATAGGGAGTTAAGGGGATAACAGAATTCGCAAAGAAAAGAAAGCAAAAAATGAATGCACTAGGCTTAATATAATAAACCAAAATGAATACAAAGAAGAAATAAAGAACACAAAGTGCATTATAGAATTGGCGCTCTGAGTACGCAGTGTTGAACACCACGTTAGGTATTGGCGGTAATGTGCAATACGGGACAGTCGAATATGTTGTTATATGGCATGTAAATGCGCCGATTACATTTTGAACAATCTTATGCCTTAATATTCGGAGTTCTAACGACCTGTCACCTGCACTTTTTGCGCAGCGTTCGCATGCTGGGGCGCAAGGCAACACTATGTGGGTCACAGTGAACAGAAATGACCAGAGGGTTTTCATTGTTTCTCTTGCCTCTCTTACGTTCTCCTTTCTGGATCTTAGAAACAACTTTTTTTTTGTCGTTGCGGCGCAGTTGTGGATTGCAGCGCCCAGCTCATGAAGATGTGCTGCTAGAGGTTCATTGAAAAATACTAACGTGAACGTAAGTTGGCACACGCCATCGAGATTTAAGCCCATTCATGCGCTAACACTAACACTGAATAAGCAGAGGTACGTACAGGGGTGGGAAATCACTGAGCTACGCATGACAAAAGAAAATGAAGATCACTTTGAAATAAATTTAGTAGTACGCAGCGTTTCGATTTTTCAGCAAGAAGACGTGTCCTTGAAATAGCAGTCACTTTATCAGCTAACTGCTGACGATGCCATCCATGCTCAAAGCAAGCAGTGACATGCGAATTGGTCTGAAGGCACTGTGTCGGGCGCAGTGATGAACAGGTTTGTTTTACCTGCAATTAGTTTGCCGGCCTTGTATGCCACTATGTACGGTAAGCGTTAGCTCATCCTGCGGATAGTTCCGGAAGACTAAGTACTCGGACCGTGGTCTTACCGTTCGATGTATCGCAAAAACCATAGGACTGCTCCTGCGGTACTTGAAGCTCACAGGTCGCATGATGCTGGTATAAACTACACATAGAACCCCTCCCCCGAGTGTGTGCGCTTCATCTGTGCTAGTCTCTTCTCCCTTTCATATTTTGTATTTTAGTCCCTTCTCTCCGCCGTCTATGCGTTCTTCTCTCCTGGCAATAACTATTTAAGATTTTGCGCTTAAGAATGACGGTCAGCAAGAATACGGTCCACTACTGATCCTGGAATGAAGCAGGAGCTGCGAAGGTCATCTTAGCCAAACGTTGGTCCACAAAAGAGATTTATCTCGTAAGATTTGCGAAAACCACTAGTGGACTTGCGACTCCAACACCTATGCTCATTGTAAAACGCTATAGAAGGACTAAAACCAAACAAAAAGAAATGGTGTACAGCCGCTAAACAATTGTCGCAGCTTAATCATTAGAGCGTTTTTCAATCAACCGGCCCTGAACTTTCCGGCCGCGCCGGATAGCAACAGCCGACGGAGTCCTGGATTTAGGACACTACTCGAAAAGGACTGTCACCATCTGCTCACCAGTCTAACATTGAATAAAAAATAATATTTTTTTCCTCTTCTAACTCCTCGATACTACCTACCTTCGCTCCAGGTCACGCTATGCCAATCCAGTACAATTTCGCGAGTGAATTCTTAATGGGACGCCCAGCGAAACACCGGCAAATATTTACGACGTTCGAGGCTAACGATCTCAGGCTTTCGCCGCATGGCACAAACTCTCTCTCTTGCTCTCCTAAGGCTGGTGGCACGGCAAAACGCTGACCAGCAGACTATCAAGTCCAGGAACGGCCAAAATAGAGCGCCGCCCGTAGCGAATGAGCCAAGTGGCCCGGAGGAAAGTTCCGAAAGAAAAGGAGAAAATAAACACAGACCGGTACACAAACGAAATGGCCAAAGCAAATGAAACCAGACCAGAGTTGGCGAAGCAGACAAGCGCAAGGCGTACTTTATGACCCGTGGCGGTGGAGCAAAGGCGAAAAGAAGTAAGAGAAATAAGAAGCGTGCGGAAATCGGCAAAAGGAGCGGAGCTCGCCGAAAGCCCGAGCCCGGAAGAAAACGACAGACGTAAATAATGGCCCGTTCGGGCCGTCTTGCTCGCCCTTCTGTCTAACAGGTACAACACACCGCAACGAAAGCTGCTCGTAGCGCGCTGTCGTCGACGTGTCTCCTATCAAGGTCGGATGGGCTTCGTCCAACGCCTCAGTTGGTACCGCGTCGCTCGCTTCCCTCGCCTTGCTTTTCTTTTTTTGGTTCTGTCTCGTTTTGTTTCTCCTGTCTTCGCGACTTCATTGGACGCGCCTGGCGTTCCTCCTCTTCGGCAACCCTTTCTCCTTCTTTCTATTTCTTGTAAGCCTGTCTCGTCAACGAGCAAAGGGAGGCTCCGCGTAGGTGGCAAGGCTTTACTTAAGGACGCGCCAGCGGCTTCCTTACGAGGGCGCACCCACTCCGCCCCGTGGCAGTCGCTTCTCCGCTGCTGCTGGTGCTACTGTACTTCCTTTCCGTCCGGCGTCATCCATCCTTGCTTTCCGTATTATCACTTCTTTCTTCCGTGTCACGCCAGAGTGCCCGGAGGGCAGTGCGAGCCAGTCGGGTAGCAGCGGTGCAGACAGGCCGGCAGGACGCCCGAGGGGGTGACGGGAGGCGGGCTCCGAAGCTTCGTGGTGCGATGTCGCTGTCGCTTGTTGCGGTTGCGCGAGAGAGGGAGCGCGACGGATGTGCTCGAATGGCCCTCGATACTTTCTACTTTTTAGCCTCGCTTGTCGCCGTCGTTGTTATCGCTGTTGTCGTTTTCCCGGCCGCTTCGTGCTCCACGCGACACTGAGCGGAAGCTGGGCTTTTGGCGCGCAGCATGAGCCTGTTGCGTCCAGTAACGATCGCCGAGACGTTGCCGCTGCGTAGAGTGCATCGTTGAAGTAAAAAAAAAACTGTGGGCAAAAACTAATACGAAGCCCCTTACGTCATGGTCTAGTTTACGGGAAAGGAAAAAAAAAGAGTAGGGAATGCTGGCTTCAGTTCTTTTTTTGCTTCAGCGGCATGATCACCAATAGCTAGTGTACAACCGTTAGAGTGGTGGTTTGTATTATTAAGGTTAAACTAGCCCTGCTGCAGATGTGATGTCTAAAAAAGTGAAACCCAGAACACTGGTGTGTTAAAGAACTCCAGAACAAATCGGCTGGCGCGCAAGCGACATTTGTTTACGTAAGACTTTACGCAATTCTTAAAAATATGCTTTTTGACTCAGAAGAGCGCTTTTTTCGGCATAACAATGTCAAAGGTGCAGTACATCAGAATACTGTTAAGACCTGCTTAAACCGAGCGGACACGTCTTTTTCACGTTACCGCAACTGGGACATGACAAGGAGAGAAGACTGAAGAAAGAAGGGAACTGGCTATAAGGAAAGGAGCAGTAATTGTCTCACTTTCGGTGGACGTATCAATTGTGTAGTTATGTAAAAACGAGAGAAAAAAAAATTACTTTTGCGGTAAGGAGAGGGGCATCAAAATACCGCACTTATCGGTGGACAACTTAATTACTGCGCAGTGCTGTGCCAAGAGCGAGTGATAGATGTAAGTTAGAAAGGGGTACCGTAGCGGAAGACTTGAGACTACTCTGTGTTCTGCAACGTTCCCTGGATTTGCACAAAACACGTGAACCTCCTGCAATTCGTATTCATCAAATTGCGACCGCCGCCGCCAGACCACACCCGAGAGGACTGGGAGGCGACCTTGTCCGACTGCTGCACCCTCGAGGCCCAAAGGGCCTTAATGCAGCGCGCCCGGGCTGCGGCAACCACCAATGGGGTGCCTGACTAGGCATCCCACCTAGTGGTTGTAAGGGCGTGACCCTTCAGGTCACGACCTCCAACACCTCTCTCTATATATGATCACATAATGTTTTCATCACCAGCCGGCCAGAATTTATCGCCGCACCCTCTGGCTCAGCAGCACAGGAAAAAGGACTGAAGTCGACAATGAAAATAGGAACAAAGATACTCCTCAGTGGGGAGTTGCCAATAACCTTGACCGCCTGGAGTACTTCAACCTGCACTGGCATCGCAAAGCATACCAACGTCTTTTGCATTCATGTCGAATATTTTTGGACAATTTTTATTATTAAGAAATTGTAAGGTAATTTTGTGGAAATAATGAAGGTAATGGTCAATTCTTCAATGCGAATCAAAATCTTACTTTTAAATAAATTTTTTCCATCACTCGCATCGAGCAGTTAAGACTGCCATAAAAAAAAAAACCATTGGGGAACGCTATTGACGATAGCAAAAACATAAACAGCAAAAAAATGCAAGCCTGTAGACGGGAGATCTGCGAGTACATTGGTTGTTGTAGCGAAATCTTACAATATGTGAAAAAAGAACGCTCATAAACTTTTTGCCGCTCAAATATGCTCGTGAATTGTGTGAATGCGCCTCCATCGAAACTGCGCCCCCGCATCCACGAAAGTCCGAAGTCTTTATGGTCAGCACGTTAACTCCACAGAAGACGGAGGACTGAATTTAGCCCCGCGTCATCGGGCGTCAGTAGCTGATTGCTGTAGAAGACGCTGCTACGGCGGAAGCAAGGTTGCAGCGCACGTGAAAAACTTTGAGATCACTGCGGCGACCCGCATTAAAGAAATGCGAAAGCACTGCGTTGCTTCTGTGTATAGACATGCAATGACGTCAGCGGATGTGACGTCATGGACCTTTCTAGAACTCGGGTTTTTTCCACGACGCCAGTACGCGTTTTATGACGTCATGGTGTGACGTCCAGGTGTTATGTCGACGTCCGTGGCTGTTGTGACATTCAAATTTTATGTCGACATCCGTGGCTATTGTGACGTCTAAGCGTAATTTTTGTGTTTTATTAATTAACTAATTACAACTCAGGAACCAAACTTTTCCAACAGCAAGATCTCATCACGCATTATCTAACACAATCAAATTTTTGCACATTTATCCTCACAAAACGACGTAATCGTGCGGACAAGTTTTGCGGACACGAAACACAGGACACAACCTAGCAATGTTTTCGCATTAATAACGCTGACAACCAAGATCAATCGCACAGCGTAGAATAATAAATTTGGAACAGACCTATGCAATGTCGGCTGTCTAAATTTAACGGCACAACTCAGTTATGGCGCGCCTATTAAGCACAGTGCCAAATTTTTCATAGCTCTGGAATATGTGATGGGGCAATGTGACCCTATAGTATATGTGCTAAAGGGAGTGAGCTGTCTGCGCTGTTACCGTTATTCATTTGCAGGACACTGCAAGCAACCAGGAATTTTTGTTACCATTCTTAATTATGAATAGAGCTCTTTGGATCTCTTTGTCAGCTTCTCTTTCTGTTAAGGGAGGTACTGAATTTTAGGTTTTGTTGGCGGTCTCTGTCGTGGGCACGCACCGTAGTATATCTGAGGACCTGAGAAAAGTGATCGGCAAGTACAAGTGTCTGTTTCCTTTGGTCGATACAACCACGCTTCTGCCTCAATCGCCGTCAAATCAACTTGTCTGATTCACCCAACCGGGCGGATACTCATCCCTACCCAAGCCCATGCCTAGCACCTATGGTGACAGATTAGAACATATTAGGCTGGAGCGCCGAAAATACCCACTCCCTCACAAAAAACTCGACTCCTCCAATGCCATAGACTGGAGGAAAATTCAGGCCAACACTTTCCCTAACCTGTTAATCCTACACAAGATTAGCCCCATTCAGTATCAGACTACATGCCCTTGGTGGGGAGCTTGCCCTACGCTCTACCACATATCGTGGGAATGCACAGCGAAACCAAAACACTAAACTGTGTCCAACCCAACATGTGAGCAATGGGAGGTGGCCCTGACCAGTGAGGCCCTAGATCAGCAACTAAAGTTGCTTCAGCAAGTCCGTCAGTCAGCGAAAGCCAGTGGCGCCTTGGACTAGGGTTGCCACTCAAGTTGCTAGAGCAACCTTCCTGAATTACAATTAGAGTTTTATCTCTCTCTCTCTCTCTTTCTGTCTGATTTAACCTATGGCCGATTCATCACATACAAGGAAACTTTACCCAATCCAACGAAGTGTTGAGTACAAAATACCCGTAGAGAAATGCTTCCCTTCAAAAACAGCGCGCTTTTTCACGCGGCGCTGACTCTCTCGATCGACCAGTTTTAAGGTCGTAAACAGCTGCTTTCTGTCATTACAAATGATTATTTGGCGGACTCTGCGGGTCTATTTATCAAACCAAACCCGCATGTCGATTCCCACTACTTAGCTCCAGGTTTCGAGAACTATTTGCCAACTCGGCTCATCATTTCTTTCGCGTCGTTCTGCCCAAAAACTCGATTCACGGTCTACGCCCGCATCTGGCGAAGTCTCCCCGCTCTCCGACCGCGGACGTAGTCCTCCTCTACATCGGCTCCATATTTCTTGCTCAATATGGTCTTCCACGTGCTTTCTGAGCGATGCGGAGAGAATCAATCCGCATAATGAAACGTAATTTGTTTTCAGGGAGTTAAATGAGAGTCTCTTCACATTTTACGAATTTAGAAGGAATGTTTGCGAACTTATTTGGAAAACTCGCTGCCCAGAGGCTGACTGCTTAACACTGCCTATAGCAACAGTATATAAACGTAAAGGTATTTTGACGTTGCTTCCACATTTATGTAGTTTTTCCGGCTACTTTTGTACCCCGGGTGTATTTCTAGGAGGGTATTATACAAACCGCCCAGGGCTATGCTTGTCATGTTCTATTACAGTTTTGACGTTTCCTGAGTGGCTGAATATTTCATTTTTACAGCATGCTTACAGCCTTCGGAACGCTGCACATTTCTTGCACAGAAATTGGCCAATTAGTAAGAGAAATAATAAAATAAATATATATTTTTGCTCTGTGCCTTTGCCCTGATGGCATCGGTGAAAGGTGAGATTATTAAAGTGGCACGGATAAGTAGTTCTATCTGATTCTGTTTAAATTTTTTCTGACATGTTCATTCAGTCCGTATTTAGATTGCGCCAATTATCTAGCAGGACCGCGAATAGCACAATCTCTTCTTTTATTCCGACATTAGCCCCTTTCCACTTACCCCCTCTCCCATCTACTGAGAAGGTAATTATGAAATTCTTTGTGCAAACAGGGCAGACATTCATTCTTGATCAAAGAACTCATTGTTCATCAAGGTTTGATACTGCGATGTGGCTAATTAATACACCACAATTTAGGCAGAATGTGGGAATTATAACAGTATTTTCAGGGCTGGGACACTCCAGATTATAGCCTGGCACTGCAAGCTTTGAAAAACGGTCAAGACAGGTCCGTGACACGTCTCTCGCGTTCGAGTCTAGGATTCTTGGATATCAGTTGTAATTGTGAGACAGCTGTGAAATACTGAATATGTTTTAGAAATATTAACGGGAATAATAAATTCATCAAATGCGTGGCGAAGCCTTTCTTTCAGAGTTTGTCCATCACTCGCATCGAGAACTTAAGACTCCTTTAGAAAGTCATCGGAGAACGTTTTTGACAATAGCAGAAAAAAAAACACAAGCGTCCTGAGAGGACGTCTGCCGTTGTATAGATTGTTATAGCGGAGCCTTACGATGTATGCAAAAAAAAAAAGCGCTCATAAACAACTTTCTGCTGAAAAATAGTTTTGTCCAAAATTTCTAGATATATACGCCTCTGCGTTAACCTTTGGTTTCCTCTCGGTGAATAAAGTTGAGTCGTTAGTCTGCAAGTCACGCTGTTGCAAAGACAGGAGTTTGAAGTAACCGGTAGAATCGGTAGTAATCACTGTACGAGTGTACACTTGGCTTTTAGAATTAAGCGAGAGCCACCCAGACCAGCAAAACAAAGCGGGTTATCCATCTTTTTTTTTCTCAGGGCAAAGGTACTTTCTGTGCATAATATCAGTGAGGTCCAGGAAACTGGAGCAAAAATCTGAAGCAAACAAACCCAACACAATTTCCAAACAAATCCAAGTATAAAGGCATGCTTGTTGGCTGTTGCACATTGTGTGAAGCATGATATAGTACCATAGAATCAGTGTTTATCGATACAAAAGCACAGCTAAGAACAAAGGAACCAAAGCCCTCGCATGCACAGACAGGACTTTAGAAAGAACTTTACGCTTTCCTAACGTCAGCGCAGTTTGATGTAGTTGCTAGACGCACAGAAAATCAAGCAAGTTCCTTAGACGTCGATGCTCTAGTAATATTTACTACTAGCTGCCGAATGTTATAAATGAACTAGAGATGATGAAAACACCAAAGCAAACTTCTATTTTGTCCCTAAGGAAGAAAGGGTCAGAGGGTGTGAATTGGGAAAAAAGTAGTGCAGTCCACATAAAAAGCAGTAGACGTGTCCTTATGCTACACCTTGCATATTCATGCTGTCAGTTATATTATATTGAGGAAAAAAATTGATTGCATACATAATATATTCCTTGATTCCTGGCTGAGAATAAAGGGAACTAAAGCTGGAATAAAATCATGAAAACAATTTTGTCGAATTTTGAGTTATAAAGAAATAATATTGAGCGAAAAAGTGATTGAGTCATTGCAAAACTAATTTTCTTGAACGCTGTTTTTTGTCCATAGTATTTTGATTCTGTCGAGTCCTCGTACGCAGAACACCGTTATGGACCAAGTACCGCTCTTTTTATGCTGAGGCTCTCAGAACTTTCTTGGTGCTTCCTAAACTGAATATTTATTGCGCTTCGACAGAGCCAGTAGGCTAGCGTTAGAAAGTGGGAGAAAAAAAAGAAAATACAATTTAAAAATCCGCGTAATGCTGTCGCCCTCAGAACCTCCGCGCGTTTTATACCGAGAGCGATTGCATCCGAGGCGACTGAGACGCCCGCACTGAAGTTCCAAAATGGGCGCTGGTGTGAATGCGCTCGTGCCTCGATGGGCCAAGAAACGAGACGCGACGATACCAGCAGAGAGAAAATAGAAGACTAGGAAAGAGTGCAAAGCCTCCCAGGAACGTTGAAGAAGAAAAAAAAGTCAGGTGCTTTCGGGGGATCATTTACATACTGGATGCACAAGAAGCACGCCGTGGGCAGCCATTCGTTCGGTGGTTTTGGGAGTCGGGCCTTCCTGTATACCACAACTCTGTCGTGAAGAGTTTTGTGAAAAAGAAGAAATAGAGGTAAGGCAGAGGTTTTATGTCGGCTTTTGTTTTTGTGTATAGTTTCGTTTTACTGTAATTTGTTTAGTGCGAACGAAGTGCCCAAGAGCAAAACACTTCGTTTTGTACGGTGCAATACTGCGCCTCAACAACCTTGCTCCTCGTTTACCTCCGCGGTAGTGACTTTACTTTTGGTTCAGCATTTGGTTTTTTTTTTCTTACTCGCATAGCTTATCTGCTTTGCAGAAAAGCTATGCATTCGCAGAGAATACCGAGCCCGCCGCAGAACGCCCCAGAGGCAGAACGGCGCGGTTGGAGTGGCGGTATTTCGGCGCGATCGAATGTAGAATGCCGTCCGGAAATTCGAGGATGCGGAGAGGGCAGGCAGGTTCCGCATAAATTTCGCGCTAAAGGTCTCCGGGGCCAAGTTCTGCGCGCCGCTGGCGGTTCGTTGGTATGCTGTGAACGCCGAGGTCGCGAAGACGGCGACGCACAGGTGATGTCTCGGAAATCGCGCAGCGCTGCCCGACGCCAGAGACGAAAAACGAAACGACTCAGCTTCGAAAGACCCCCCGTTGTCGTGCCTCACTCCTGGCGTGACCGACAGAAAGCCAGGTAAGTGTTTTTCTCTCGCGGGTCACGCAATTTCTTTGACGCGCAGATTTAAAAACTCCAGCAACGAAGCTAGGGGCATAGGGCGGAACGTTTTCCGAATCGAGTCGTGACTGGCGATGGACGATTGCTTAGATAGGGCATGTTTGAAATAGACAAATAACTCGTCTGTGCAAAATTTTTCTTTTGGCGTTTCCCTCGCACTTTCCAGATAAATAAATGGTAGAAAGAAGGAAGGAAGAAAGATGGCATTCTAGACAACTCGAAACAAAAAGAATAAAGCCTGGAGGGTCTCCTCAATCAGCTAGCCAATATTTCGACAGGAAGACTTGTCCTCGCCTAAGCGACAAAGATAAGTACTCGCAGCGTTGGAAACGTTGGCTTCTCTTCGACCCTTGTACATTTTGCTTTGTTTGTTGGGTGAATAAATAATGTTTCGGACATAACGCCATGAGAAGTGGATATGTAACAGTACAGATATGAGCAAGCTTGTCTAGAGCGCTCTAGCGGCGTACTGTGGAACAAAGCCACAGCCAAAGGCAAAACATTTGAGGGCACTATGCAACAGCGCCAGCCTCTAACACCACATGCACTCCACATTGTACACATTTTACCCATTATACGCAGTATACACATTGGTAGCGCATTGTATAACATTACATGGGCTTGCTAAAGCATGCATGCTGCGCCGAAAATTCTGAAGCCACAAGCTGAGCACTGCGAGGCCGTGCTGTTAAGCTCAAACCTAGAGAGCGAAAACCGGCTTGTTCAGCTGGTTCAGCGGGCGCAGCGGGCGCAGCAAACAACTAAGGCCTAAAGGAACTACACTAAGGACTAAGGGAACCTCCCGGTTCAGGGGTTGCAAAAATGTTTACTGAATAAAGTTTGCCACTACCACCACCTGCTGAACAGATGAGGCGAAAGTGAAACTCAGTTTGTACTTTAAAAGTTGAGTTAGTTTCTTCCTTAGAACACCGCTCGAGCGCTTCGAACAACTGTGCTCACATCTGTACACCTGTCTCAAGTATCCTGAAACCTTTTAAGTACAAAGTGCTTAGCCTTTAAAGGGATCCTGAGGCCAAATTAAAGTTTGCCTGTATAGATAGTACCGCGCTAGGCCGCAGTGACCTTGTGCCACTGCAAGTCCCCTTCACCATCGGGTCGATGCTTCCCGAATGAGGGGGGGGGGGGGGGGGGCTATTGCCGCCAGCGCTGATGAGGGGGCAGCGAAGATTTCCGAGGAAGAAGTGCGCGGCTCGTGTTGGCTGCCCAGCCGTGCTTGCTGACATCTGCGGTGCCTAATTTTTCAGGCTTCGTCCTTGACTCACCCGCAAGGCTATTTACCTGCGTAAATAGCCTACGTGAAAATAGATTACTGCGTTCTCAACACTGACAGGCTATTTTAACTGAAAGTGGAACTATAAAAATATTATATACAATTATCGTCACTACTTGCTGTTCTCGAAAGAAAACTGCGCTGACATCCCTAAAAATTTTACGCTCTGATCTCCGAGTCTAGGTTGCACGTTGATTAACAAAAAACGGAGATCACGGAGTCCTTTTTGTCCTGACAAGTTTCAGTCCAGTGGTGGCAAAACGATGTTCCATTTTTAAATAAAATTTTCTAAGTTATATATGACTCTTTTGCCGCTGAACAGCCATCTCTGTTTTCTTAGGCACAAGTTAAAACTAGCTCCCCCTAACGTTAAGCAATTGGCATATTACACCATGATTAGACCAAAACTTGAGTATGCATGCACTGTTTGAGATCCTCACACAAAAACTAACATTAATGCCCTTGAAAGAATTCAGCGCAAAGCAGTTCGGTTTATATTTTCTAAATATCGCACCACTGACTCACCATCTGCTCTGTTGCTTCAACATAATATACAGTCCCTTGAAACTCGGCGTAGAATACTAAGGTTAAGATTTCTCTTTCTATTGAAAACTAACAAACTGTCAATGGCCCCCGATTTGTATCTCCAACCGATAACGTCCAGGTCAACAAGAAACAGGCACACTGAATCGTTAAAACCTTACTTTGCCAGAACTAACATATTCAAATTCTCTTTTTTTCCCCGCACCATTACTGAGTGGAATCAGTTACCACCATCATCAACAGTTGACGTTGATGCCATTGAACAGGCCGTTCATTGATTTTTGTTTTGTGCTTTTTTTGTATTGTGTTTATTGTGCCCCTCCTGCCAGGGCCCTTCAGTGGGCCTGCAGTATGTCCTAAATAAAAAAAATAAAAAAAAATAATAAACAAAGCGAGAGATAGACTACAATTGATTTTTGCTAATAAAAAATGGATGGACTTGTGAGTGTTCTTTTAAGTCCACCCCTTCCGTCATACAAGAGACTAGTTATCTGGATGAGGGGCCGGAGAAAAACGTACCTTATATAAATATAAAATCGCACAATGTTGCGATTTCATAATGTATAGAACTCTGAACGGCTAATGTGCCGCATTGCGCTTATGTCTGGTGCAGGTGACAGATGATAGTAAGCATGGACGCACGAATGAAGTGAGATATGGCCCTGCTCACATTTCCTGCACCGCGCGTCCCCACTTTCACACTTCCACCTCAGCAATGCTTGAGGCAGGTAGTCACGGCATATATTTCAGCTCATTTTAACAGTTAGTAATGGTGAAAGCAAGAATCGTAGTAACAATATGTATAACGATGCGCATAGAGGAACACAAAATAAAATTTAAGCATCCGTTTCTCTCATCTATCACTGTGTACCCTCTTAATGCCCTGAGGCAATAAACATCGGATAAAAAAATTATTTTTCTTACGAACGCAAATAATTTCTGCGTAGTTCAACACAAGTCGAAACCCTGCATGCATTTACAAAATAGATTAGTGCCCAACGGCAGAAAAATGTACACGCAGCTCCCTTATACCAGGAGTTTGAAACACAGTAATTAAATATACACAGTTTTTACGGAAAGCATAAATTTACCGAGAAAAATGTGGAAAGCACGCGCCCAGTCCATTAAAAGAAATTCTATTTGCACTGCAAAGACGTTACTGATTAAAGCAGACTTATTAAATTTATCGATCCTACGGGAGTATGCAAACAGTAGCGTAAAAAAAAATCCAATAACTCGCGCTTGTTTCGGTAGTGCTCGCATTCTGCTGATCAAACGTTAATGCAGCAGCCAAGCTATGCCAAGAAGGAGCGCGAGCAGACATTTCGGTCCTACTATGTGTGAGAAATATTTCGCAAATTTGCGCTTTACGTACCAGCGCATAAAAATTAAAAAATAAATATATTTCCTACTGCGAAAAGGAATGAATCCTTATGAGACATGCACGTGCCTGCCCTGTAACTTATAAACTTCCGACGAACGAGACAATTGTTCATGAAGCGGAGAGCGGTGCGGCCTTTAAATAGGCGTCTCCTGAACAATGGTGAAACGTGAGCCCGAAGCTACGCACACAATGAAGTTTGCGGCCTGGCACTTAGGCCGAACAAAAGGCGCCAGAATCGTCGAGGCTTTGTTATTGCCGTTTTCGCCAAGTAATTAAATCTGTGTTCTACTCATATATACTCACATGCTCGCAAGACGCATTAAGTGCTTAATAAAATTCATTGGTTAAACCGCAAAGTGAAGGGCCTCGTATAAGAACAATCACCGTCATAACAATAAAAAAAGAGACTTGACGCTCCGTTCAACGCCAGAACGAAAGCTTTGTTTGGAAGCGTGAAATTATGACATGCGAGTGAACTCAAGCATTAGGGATTGAAAAATGTTATTATCATGCGAGATATTGTTTAAATTAATGTAAGTATTAATTATTACAAAGCATGCACTCTGAAATTCTAGATACACGCTCTCTAGCACGATCTGGTTGTGCTATTTGGTGGCTTGTGCGAGACTCTTGGAAAGCCTCGTTTTTTTAAGTGACTAAGTAAAATCTCTCGTTATTATTTTACGCTCATTTGTGCACAGTGATTTCTGAAATGCAAATGGTTGTACTGAAAGAGACTTCCTCCTGCCTTTTTTAGCATAACACTATATTTTGCCTGTCTGGTCATTTCAACCCTCCCAGACTGCTCTTAAGAGGAACGTCCATTGGTTAATACAAAGCAAGGAATTATTCTTAACCACAGACTGCTCTGAAACGGCTTGTGTTGTTATGCAGTTTGAGCGTCGAGTTCTCTCTCAAACGCAGCACCAGGTTATTTTCATTTAGTAATTGATTTGCTGCAGTAAAAATCTTAATTTCTGGGGTAGCTTGCGACGCTTGGTGAAAAGGACATCACTACTGGCTCCCCTGGTCGCTCTTTCGGAAATATAGAAAGAAAAAAACCCTCTCGGCTCCTAACGCAATAGCGTCTTAATAGGGAGGAACATAAATATTCAAAATTAAAAAGAAAAACAAATGATCAATGTAGTTAAAGCTAGTTTCTTTAAATGACATGAAAGAAATTTCCGCGTCCGTAAACGTTGGGAAGACGGTATTTTAGAGCGTTAAGGTGATGCTGCAAAAGGAAAAGCAACGGATGTGTTTATTCATTCTTACAAGCGTGCAGCGCCCGAGGCATAATTGCAGTGGGAAGGATACATGAATAAGGCTACGGGCCAGCGTAATATACAAAAATATAAAACGCGAGACAAACAATGCACAACGCTCGCAAACACAAACGAGGACAACGGCATACACTGTAACGTATCTGATACTATAGTGCCCCGTCGTTTCCGGTCCGAGTGGTCACGTGTCTGCCCCCACAACAGGGAGATACGGAGATCAATGCATCCCGTTAACGCTGTCCGGCAACGCTGCGGAACAAACAGATAAGAGGCTCGCCACGAGCCTCCCTGGTCTGCTTCGCTCTCCCCGAGAAGCTGCGGGGCCATTATCCCGCACGCGTTGCCTTCGCTATCACGAATCCCTGGAGTGCAGTGCGCATTAGCGGTCGAATAAATCTCTGGTTAAGCGGCTTGAGAGCCCACTCTTTGCGAACGCCCGTCTGGTTCTGTCGATATCGCTTTATGGGAGGCGTGCATCGCGTTGCGCGCTCGTGGAGATTCACGGACTCTGGTTCGCGCTGGTGTCCGTTTGGCGCAGTTTGGTGTCCTTTCGAGGCTGCGGCTGCGAGTGTGTAGCTTTCAGTCCCGGAAGGAATTACAGAACGATTCACGGACTGTGCACGCAGATTGGCTAATTGGGGCGTGCTCCTCCGTGACGGAAAAAAGAAAGCTTGCAGCTCTATCTGGGTTACAACGGGAATACTGTGCTATATAAAATGCAGTAACTGTTTGTTTATGCACTCGGTACCTTCTTGTTGTGGTTCTTCCATTTGAACAGCTCCCGTAAATGCCCACTTGTCATCTGCGCTTGTAAACAAAAGAGTGATCCTCTGTTATGCAGGTGTGATTAGTAGTTGTCCATCTCCTTCATACTAAGCTCGGCGCCGCTCAGTCCTTCACTGGCAACGATTGAGGGAGGTGTGATATCTTGTTCTCTCGTGCGGGACCGGAACTGCAGCACAGGTGTCATCGTCGTCAGGATACTAAGAGCTTCCAATGATTAATCATTGGATCGTATACTATAGGGCGCCACTAAGCCTGTGGTCCTTATCGAAGTGGCACAGTTACTATGGTGTTGGGCGACTGTGCCAGGCGAAGTGCACGGGCTAGAAACCCGGCCTCGGAGGAGATTGGAGATTGGTTAGAAAACGTCGGCGCACTCTGTGGGTACACGAAAATGGAAGGCAGATTGGAGAATGGGAGCACAGAAACGACCTTGTACGGCGTATGGGTGCACGTGGGGGAACACCCGTTGTCCGCAATATCCGTAGATGCCCACTAAGGCACTGCAGTATTTTTCAATATGGTACAGTAATGTTGAACGAAACCAAACTAATATTTGATTATATACTTGAGTTTTTGTATCAATTTACATTTGACAAATCTTGTCGTGCTCACTAGTGTATTGACAAGTATTGTATTGGCGAGGCGAGAAGCAGTGTTGTAATAAATTATTTAAAGCACACTGAGGGATATAGTCTGTATTTTCGTTATTTCCAGTGCCGTGCGCACCGCTATGAGCAAAAAAAAAAACGAACAAAGCCTGAAAACTTATTTCCACTCCTTTCAAAAATTCGTAGCAACACTTTTGTGTTTCGCTAGCAAGATTGTAGCATCGGCGATGTACAGTATGTAACAGAGAAAGTTTCAAGAGCACAAGAGTTGACTGTTTCGTGTAAACAATGCAAAGGTGCATAGGGATCACCTGTTCGTGCTCACCAATACCTTTAACATGTTTTAGTGGCGTGTCCAGCGTATGCACGTGAAAGACTCATACTCGCATCTGCTCTGAAGCCTATGGACACATCGCTCCTCTCTGAGGATTTGATCCTCGGCGCTTGGCCAGATAGTTTTAGAACTGTAAAGGCAACGCGAGCGCTCTCACGCTTTTTGAGCGACACGGACCTTGCCTCGCGTTTGTGATGTCAGAAAGTGTGCCTTTTTTAAAGTAGTTTTTCATCTGCCTCCTCCCATCATCATCGTCCCCTATCGTGACCTTCTTTTATCTCCTCTTCCCGTCCCCCAGAGCAGAGTAGCAGGCCAGATATTTATTTTTCAGGCCAACCTCTCTGCCTTTCTTATCAATAAACCCTCTCTCTCTCTCTTGACGTCTAACATCCCCGCCCATTCTGTGATACGAAAGTTTACGCTGGTATCACGGAGTGGGGTATTTCCCTCTAGTAGTTGCTGTCCCACAACACGGCTGCAATCACGAGGCGACAACAACGAGCAGCGTGGTCTTACCGCGAACGCGACAAACCAGCACAATTGTGGAAGCCGTTGCGTCGAGGCGCGTAGTCTCTACCTACTTTATAGACCGTCCTTCAACCACACTTTCCCAGGCATGGGGGTAGTGCACACTATATGGATGAAACGCAGAGATGGGCCGACAACGGCCACGTCTCTTTCGAATGTAATATTCCTGCCCGTTAGCCCGATAAGAAGAGCTAACACACAATTCTTCGAGAAACAAAGCGGCTTAAAAGAAAAGATAAACACTTCTGGTGCTTAGTTCTAGTCAGCATCGTATTGAAATCAGCCCTGACTTCTTTCTGTCCTGTTTTCAAACCCCCAGCCAAGAGAGCAGCCGTATACCCACCGCTTACCAGAGAAGCGCCGCCGTCATTCGCGAAACCCAGAGAGGAATCAATCTTGAGATCAATACAGAAGAAACGCGCACCCGCGCACGCACTCACACGCACGCACGCACGTACGTATAGAGTCGGCGTGAGAGTTGGCAAGGTATAGAGATACTCAGCACGCGCCCCGCGGCTCCATCGTTCCGAGACGTGCGCAAATAGAGAGCCGGGCGCAGCCGCACGAAAGGGAACCGGAGACGTGAACAAGAAACGGAAGAGGAAAAAGAAAAACACGCCAGGGAACGAGTCTGGCGTGGAGAGCAGCAGGAGTAAGGGAGTGGGAACAGAGAAGAGGCAGCCGCGGGAAGCACTTGGAAAAAAAAAATTAAAGGAAGATTTAGAAAAGCAGGCAGTCTGGAGTACTCGACCGCGTATGATGAAAGACGATGAGGGGGGTGGAGAGCTGTGAAGAACGAGGAAGATTGACGGAGTGAAAATACACCGCCAAAATTTGGGGGAATATATATATATATATATATATATATATATATATATATATATATATATATATATATATATATATATATATATATATATATACATACGGAGAGGGAAGGACGAAGCGGAGGAAGACTGAGGAGGGAAAAAAAGGAAAAAAGGATGAAGCACCAAATAAAAAATCGCACTGAAAGAGATAAAATAAGCAAGAAGGAGAAAGCTTCAGATTGGGAAGAGTACAGACCAACGGTCGGACAAATAAAGACGGTAAATATGAATACGACGCGCACGTGGGAAAGACTATAGCGTACATTGTACGAACAAGAGAACGAAAGAAGGGGCAGCAGAGAGAGAGAGAGAACTGCGGAGAGATGCGATGGTGAGAAGACGGATCACGGAGCATCGCTCGGTGCCGTTGGAAAACCTTGAATGGCAGCGGCGAAGACGCAGCCATGCATTTTGCAGCGGTCTCATTGCACGGACGGCGTGGCCGGCCGATCCATCACGGGCCGCCGAGAGCCGCGCGTGGGCTTTTTCGACGCAACTGCGCCTCCGCCGAGACCTCCTCCTCGAGCTGCCGGGCGCGCCGCAAATATAAATTCGCCAATAACGCCGTCTACCCTGCTCGTTTCCATGGGACAGTAAACAGCAGAAATTATTCACGAAAGGGATCTACGCGACGGTCCTTCCTTTCATTTACTTATTTTTATTTTTGTTTCACCACACGACTCTTTGTGTCTTTATCCGTTTGCCCTCTACGCTGATTACGTAGTCGGTAAATAGGAATACTCAGCGCATGAATAAGAGTGCTTCAGCGCTTTTCATTGTTGGTAAGTTTGTATCTTCTAATCTCTCTCTCTCACGGACTGAAGCCAAGAGTAGCGTTAGCGGATGTAATTGACAGGAAAGTGATTTTGCGCCGCCAGCGCGGATTTCTCGTCTCAGTGAAGCGCTGGCGTGGCCAGGTTCGATGTCGCGATGTAGCCCAGAGAAACGCTACCAGTACAAACCTCACAAACAAAGCAAAAAGCTGTCCAATTATCAAGATGATCCTTAACTGATGGAAATAAAATTAACGACGTAAATATGTGGCTGCAATTTAATGCCTTTTCTGTATGCTTTTAGGAAAGGAAACTGACGAGTATGTCGGCTTCTTGATAAAAATGTCTTGTTTAACCCTGTAATTCCCGGCGTGTAATGTACTATACAGGCCCTAAAAATGTGGTTAGCTTTACGTTATGTTAGAAGATGTATATAAACTTCTAAAACTATTGCATAAAAAGATTTTACAAACATATTAATCGAAACAAGGTTAACGCGCCTGTCACCGGCATTGCAGGAGGCCCGCTGCAAGATCATTCACTGCAAAGAGTTACCCTAACGGAGAACAACCTAAAATTTTATGGTCATACTGCAGCACTAGAAGATAACAAAGAAGTTTTTAGTCTGAATATTGATTTATTTTATACGTCTCAGTTTGATGCGATAACACAGAAGCCTCTCTAGAGGCAGACCGGCGGAGGCCGTCTGGCACTATCCAGAAAAATACTGTTGGCTGGCGGGCAGTGACGTCATAAGTGACACCACCAGGGAGAATAAATCTAATTGGCTGGAGGAACGTGATGTCACCAGACCAGGGTTGTCTGTGTGAAACTTTCACCTGTCGACCGTGGCAGGTGGTGCAAGGCAACAGTTTGGGAAGTGCAATAGTTTTGACGTCATCAGGCCACGAGACGTGCCACATCAGCCACCCCCCCCCTCCCCCCGCCCCCCCGCCCCAACCCGGTTTTTGTCGTCTGCCACAAAAATCGCTGATTTTAATGCTATTGTATTCCCCAAACGTAATCAAATTAGGTGTGCGTATAGTTTTTGTGACAGCATATGACTCAAAATTTCATAGTTCACAAATTTTATCTTGAAGAATTACGGGTCTCTTCAGCGGTAAATAGCTTAGTACTGCACACTTGTGAAGTAATTTTGTCTCAATATGAAAAAAAGTCTATAATTTCCAAACGGCTATTTTACACAACATAGCTCTTTTTCGTCGTTTCAAAACACCTATATATAATCTTACTTTCGGATGTACCGATACAGGACAGGATGTAAAAAAACATGATAGAAAGGGATGAAGGCGAGAGGAAAGCTAATAAGAAAGAAAAGCTCATAAAAAATTATCCAGACACAATCATCAACATCACTACATAAATAAATAACAGAAAGTTGATATTTATCAGAGGCTAGTAGAATGGCGCAAACGCTCAAGATGAGTCGGTTCGTTTCTCAATTCCTTACTCGAGCAGACAACTTGCGATCACGAAGTACAAGCAGCTACATAGAGTTATAAAGTTGAGCTCTAAGCTTTCGCACGCATTCCGGTAGTTTCTTTTTTTGTTCCGCAATGCAGGAACCAGTAGTGACGGAAATCTAGGAATTGTGTTTTCGATACAGCTATGCAATCTTGAAATCTTTTCAAATAGAGCCTCAGGGCTCCATATGATGCTACAGTGATCAATATCACACGCAGGTCACCACGTTTACTTGTTGCTAGAGCTAGAAAGACTACATGCATATTGAAAAGTTTACTTGGTCTCACCTTTACGTGCCACGAAGAACACACACAGACGACGCAGGCTGGCGGGTCTCTGGCACGCTCTCGACGCCCCAGAGTCCCACACCAGCTGCTAACAACACGTCCGTGTCTGAACCCCGAGCAAAATAAACAAGAGAACCGACTCTCCTGATAAGATCATGTGACTGCAGCGTCATCGAGGGACAGCGTCGTAGCGCATACGATAGATGGCGTCGCGACTTTCTCAGCGGCCCCGATGGCCGCTTCGACCTACCCTGTCGCCACTCACTGCTGTATTTCGCTTCGCAGCAATGTCGAGATGTGACGCGTCGACTTAATAAAGTTTTCGATGAGGATAACGCGCTCACAAGCGCTCGTAGTCGAGAGAAGGGGCGCGGAGAGGGAGAGCACTGTGAAACGCTAAGCGCGTGAAAATCAGCCTGCGCCAAGTGCACTGCGGCGCACTCGAGTACGCGCTCCTGTTTCTGGCCATGACTTGAGCTCAGAAGCGCACAAGTCATGTCAACGCAGTTCACCCACCAGTTTTCACGCGGTCAACTGGTATCATTTTTGTCTTGCCGGTTTAACCGACACAATATGACCCGATCTGCTGATGGGTTGCGCATAAGCTGTACTCCGAAGCCTGGCACTTAGCTTCCCACAAACATCAGTCGCAAGTCAGAGCTCATCCCTTCTATTCCTCGGTCCTTCATCTAGCATTTTCCCGCTATTTCGGTTCTGCAACGTCACGCTGCTCTCCGAACGAGTCCATCTCGTCTCATTGACGCCTACTTCGAAAGGCACTTAACTTTTGAACGGGTCGTGGAAACAATCTCTGAACAAAACTAAAGTATAGAAGTATCTTTAACGCGACAGTGTTAAGGGTCCCGCGTCACAGAAAAGCCGGCGTCGTCGTCGGCGTCGAAGGCCGTGAGCGAGAAATCCAAGAAAGGAATGGTAGCGTTTTAATGTAGTTAAACTCAGTAAACGCGCAAAAGCATGTGTTTACCCTGACTGGCTCATGGTTTTGCTTTGCTGGGTCGTCGGCACGTCTGGTGACGTTATTTGACTCGGATTAAGCTCTGATCGAGGTTAAGCTGATCTGATCTGCTCGCGCTGCAGATGGATGTTGATGAAGACGACGATGTGCAATTCACAGCCCGAGAGTGTGTTGCAGTTTAACACGAAACGTGATCGGCTGTGGCGATAGCATAGTGCTCACGAGGAGTGGACAGCGAAGCCTATATGTTCGCGCCGCCACGTGCAATATTTGAATCCTAGTGAAGGCAATATGTATTTATTTATTCAAGGTCAAGGTGAATGTTTCAGCGGCGAATTGGCGTTTGCAGCTCTAGTCGTGAAGTAGAGCTTTCGTTCTAAAAATCCACAGAGTAGCAACCTAGGTAGGCTACCTTACTCCACCATGGGGAATTTCCCTAAAACTCTTGGGACAAATACAGTAAAGGTTATTTAGAAAGGGCTCAGAAGCTCCGGACAATTAACTTCGGGTAACGGCGGCTCTGAAACCGTCGTTACGATGTTATGAAACGTTTACGAGAATCTTATAGCTGATATCAGATCATACGCATTGAGTCCAGCAGTATAATTGACGACCAGCCGGCTCGGAAAGAAAAGTTTTGGTATATCCTTTTCGAATGAGGACTAAGCCAAAGTACAAGGAATGAGAAAGCACAGTCAGGGCATGGAGGATTTCCGACAGTTTCAATTAGCTTTAAGCCCGAAAGAATGAATTTCATAGCGGTTTTGTTTTAGTTGTTGAAATTAGAGAATATGTTAAGGCAGGCGCTACATGTGGCATTCATTTACTGACAACGTACGTTTCTCTAGAGAAAGAAAAAATTACGTAAAGAGTTGACATATCCGAGTCATTAATTTCATTTTTTTTTCTTTTTCTGTGTTCTGTGCTGGTCCTTCTATATATCCCGTCCCTTTCTCTTCGGTCTGCATTTTCGTATGTTTGCGCGCCCACGCGTCATTTCCGCGCGCTTGCGACATGACAGGCAAACACTCGAAGAGAAATGGAGAGCATCACTCGCTGGGGAAATGTCAGTTTGCCCAGCATCCCTCGTCGCCGCCGTTGTCGCCACTCGCGACGTGCCCTTCTGGGAACAGCGCGCCTCTTGAGACGTTTCTGTGCTCGGCGAAATACTCTTGGGTCATCGGCGCAGGTATACATTGTACTGCGCCTCCTGTCGTCATTGTACTCCCTGCGTCCGTGCTTTGGTGGCGTGACCTGCCACGGACAGCGATTCCTTTTGACGTTCGTGCGCGGAATCAGAACAAAGGTCGCTTTCGTCACGCTCTCTGCCCTGTCCTTCTTTCCTTCTTATTTCCTCGTGTTCCCTGATATTGGAAGTAGATTTGAAGAACGCAGCTGGTTTTGAAAGAATCTGGCTTTCTCCCGCGGAAAAAGCGACATACGAAGGCCACAGTGACGTCATAAACTATAGCTACTGGATTCAAGCGAGCAGTCTGCTGAAGCAGGACCGCACAGCCGCTTACGAGTAAGAGCGGAAATATTTTGTGTTATGGACAGCAACGTTTGCTTCCGGTGTACGTATATTAGGCCGCGTGATGTGTGCTTGGTGCTCCTGTTGAAGGCGACGTACTAAACGTCAGATATGCTGTCCCGTTTATATGCAGTGGTCAGTAAGTCATTTGGCATGCGGCAGTTGCAACCAAGGTCGAGAATCGCTATAGAGAAGAAACGGATATAACGAAGAATTTGGGGGGCCCCTTTGACTTCGTTCTAAAGAGATTTGAGTCTATATAATTTACTGACTGTTGCTGCATGTTGCATCTGGCGTGTTAATACCACTCATCTTTAAATTGGAGGTGTCTAAGATTACTTCTTAGCAATAGAACAGCCCGGGGCATTAAGTGTAATGTGTCCAGTTCGTGCATGAACGGAATGTTAAACAAAATTGAGTTTGAACTTCGAACAGTATCATTCTTAGTCCTTATTTGAAAAGAAAAGATCAATGTTTACTTTTATTTGCTCCCTTCGTGAAATATTACTCAGCATTTTATGTTCCCGTATTTTTTTTCCAGCAGTCGAAGAGATTGTCGCACCCCTCATAGCACATGGTTGTTCTCTGTGCGACAGCTCCTGTGTCTCTGGAGTGAGCGTGTCTTTCTTTACTCGCATAAAGAATCGATCGGTGTAAGGTCCAAAGCGCAGAAAATGGGTTCCGGAAGGAAGAAATAAACCGTATAACAAGGAACCTTTTATGCAATTTTTACATGAAGTTTATATGAACGTCTACATGCTCACGCACTTGAAAAAGCGAAGTCGTCAGCAAAAAAAAAAAAGAAAAACAACAAGTGTTGGTGCCTTTACATCTCCGACAATGTTTCTGTCGAGCTTCATTCTTATTCGACAGATGGGCGCCTATGCTCCGTTTACTTGCGCCATCAGGAAAATGGGTCGGCAGAAGGGCCTTAAATGATGCGTGTCCTTCGCATCGAGGCTGGGCGTTTATTACGTCACAGTATTCCGCTTGTTTTCTGCAGATTGGGCCCACCATTGCTTTTTCATGGGCGAAATACACACGCGCTAGCGTATCACTTTAGGTCTCAAACTCATCGGGCTTCTTGTCTTACATCAAGTCATTTGAGCCTTTTGAATGCAGCACATATAGCGCGCACCACTTTTGAGCGAGGTTTTAGCGACAGCGCTAAGAGTTCCGTTCTACACAAAATCCGGCGGTGTTTTAGTTGTGAGCGATATATCCGGATTGGTCGAAAAGGTGGCTGCGTCACACTTGAATCGTGCACTTAAAAAGTTATTGTAACAGTTGAAAAGTGGTGATTTTAAGTTCGCGACATGACTTAAACGTCATTGGTGCATGTAAGTATATAAAGTAAATGAATTGCGCTGAAAAGAAGATCGGGGTATGTGCTACATACGTCTGGCTCATTCGTTTATTAGAGACACACTGGATACATGGGTATGTTTACAACAGAGGGGACCGCGCTCTCGGCGCATGCGCAGCTGCTCGGATCTCTGGCGGTGGGCCTTGCGCTTCTAAAACCGAAACTCGCGCTTCTAAAACCGAAACTCGCGCACAAAACACTTGAAACCGAATCTCATGAACAACACAGGTATTTAATAGGGAATAGAACTCCTAACCCTTGAGTTTAGAGTCAGACACGTTACTCATAGGCCACACAGTCACATGAGTGCAGCTTGTTTAAAGTGAGTGGGGTTTTATATTTATATAATGTGGCCTTTCACACAATTTGGAACCAGTGTCCACGTCAGCGCAGGCAAGGGAAGCAGCTACCGGGAGCCATTAAACCAGTCACGTCATATTCTTGAAGGAGGAGCTTAAGTGTCTTCCATGTTTCTACGCTGGGACGACGTCGACGGATCCTGAGTAATTCTTTAAGGTGTTATGCCTATTGCACGTATTTCTTGCTATTAGTGTTCTGTAGTTTCTGAACTCAACCGACGTTTCCATTTTATTTTTCTATCAAGCTCATCTAATGTGCCTCAAAGAACTGTAAAGAATCATAGCATATATAACAGAGTCAAAATATTTAATCCGAACCCGTCTTCCTTTTTCTGGCTAACCAAAACTTGCTAAGGCATAAATTACAAGTAGCCATATATTTCATTTGTTTTTGCCCGCTTTTATCCTGAAAATTTATGCCTGATATCTATTAGGCCCGAACTTAAGTTCACTCAGACATTTGGTCGTCTTACCGATGGTCGGGAATAAACTTTGTGCCTTATATTCAGTACCACCGCGCTCACTTATCAACAAGAATTATAGCCCTAATTGCTGTGTTACTATTAGAACGTATCCCTGGCTATCCCTGTTTTCCTTCTACATTTATTTATATGAAAACTAAGTGTGCGAGATTGGGGTCTTCTGCATTTTTGAAATATAAAAAAACACGCGTTTCATTCAGTAATATCGGCCTCCTCGGCTTATTTTACAGGACAGCCCTGGGCTCACACTCTCTTTATAGCACGACAACTTCGAATTTCCCGATGCCTCCACTTTGATCGTGTCTCCCCCGAACCAATACTTTCACTCTTAAACTCGACCACTACACTTTGAAATACGCAATGTCCTTCCTCATAACGTTAACAAATGGTGACCCTATTTAGTTTGCAAACGAATTAACTATTATATTTTTATGCGTTTTTTGCTTTATGTTAGTGTTCTTGTCGCTAGCTGACTACTCTGTAAACTTGACCTGCCGGACATATATTTATCGCGCGATTGGTTTCAAATTCTTTCACTGGCCTTTTTAAAGTGATGGGTTTAAGGCTCTTGTTCAGCGTAAACGGCGGTGTCAGCGTTGTGTCGAGAAACCCATGTCAGGCACTATTATGTCTCAAAACTCGCGTCATATCTTCTTTCCTGGGCGTGGCATAGCGGCGATGGCACGCGGTGGCCACCGGAAAACCCCTGCGATCTGATTGATGCATGCCGCTACTCCTCAACAGATGGCGCGCGAGCAATATCAAATTTTCTCAGTGCGGGACTTGCGTCCGATTGGAACGCTCCTTTGTGGCCATGCGCTTGTTTCTGTAGTCCGGTGAGCTCTAATCAACGAGAGTATATATAGAAACAACATCATATCCGTAAACTAGCCGCCGCGGTGGCTGAGTGATTATGGCGCTCGGCTGCTGGCCCCAAAGACGCGGGTTCGATCCCGGCCGCGGCGGTCGCATTTCAATGGAGGCGAAATGCTAGACGCCCTTGTACTGTGCGATGTCAGTGCGCGTTAAGAACCCCAGGTGGTCGAAATTTCCGGAGCCCTTCACTACTGCGTCTCTCATAGCCTGAGTCGCTTTGGGAGGTTATACCCCCATAAACCAAACCAAACCATATGCGTAAACTGCAGTGTGGAAGAGTTCAAAGACAAGAATGTGGGGACTGCGTTGTGATAGTTGCGATAGATATGCGAATGGAAACAAAGAACAGTCACTGTGTGCGAAGCCATTAGCCGCTGACGGAAGCCATTAGCGCTATCAATTCATAGCCTTAAAGGTGGAGCTCAACTGTCCGCCTAATTTTTTCTCTGTTATAGTAACCATTATTTTCCTTGTTTTGCTTGTTCTACCTCTCTGGTGAAAATGCCGACATGTTTCTGTCGACAATTTGAACTTCCAGTTCAAGCTCCCCCCCCTCGTCTCTTCATGTGTACTCCAGCTCTACAGTCTCTGATGAGCGTAAATGAAAAATAAATCAGCAAATAAATAAATAAAACTCAATGTTGTTGTGATACCATCTTTTGATGACGCATATAATTGGTCCTTTGTTTAAGCGGCCATTAGGTACTGTACAAGTCTTCCTTTTATTTTAAACGGCTAATCAATTTATTCAAAGCAAACAAAAACACAGTTCTGCCATTTTTTTCCTTTCATATATTGGTGGAATTTTTTATTGCGAGCGCTTTCGGTCGATATTCAGGATTTTTAACGCACTCCCACGTTCCACCACCAAGTCTATTCGCTTCTCGGTCGGTGCGTGCAGAGGTTGGTGCTATTGATTTGAATTTTTCACACTACAGGTGCGCTCTAGATTTCGTGGCAACAAGTACAGGTTTATATGATCCTGTCGAGGCTGTATGGAGACCAGCCCAGCCCATGAGAACACTCACGATGACAGCAGCACTCTGCTGTTTAGAAGTTATAGACAAAATTTACCGATATCTGATTTTCAGAGCTGCTTACAGCGGGTAGAAATGAAAAAAATAAACAAACGTACCATAGAAATACGAACAAGCACTCACCGGAGTTCTGGCACGATATACATCGAAAGAAAATTGAGAAAACTACTTTACTGTAAGTATGAAAAAATAGAGACTTATCTCCTTTCGAATATCAGTAAAGAAGAAAACGCTTCAAATGCCACTGAAAATAAACACATGTATTCGCTCGGAAAACAGTGTTAGGGTTCAGAAGCTGTGCTGGGTACGTCCTGAAAAAAGCAACTTCACCACAAAGAGAACAGTTTAAAACTTTAGTCGTATATTTTACTCCGCTAGCGCCAAACTCTTATCGCAAATTCCGACTACGAAGCGGCCTCATTGAACTGAAGAAAAATGAAAGAAGGGTGGTCCGGGGATAAAAATTGTCTCAGCCCACAAACAACCCGAGCCCGGACTTTTGTTACTTCAGCCTTCTGCGCCGTTTCGCGCTCTACAACGCTTCTGTAGAGAAGTTCCCAAACAACGCCCGCGGCGAAAAAGTAAAGAAAGAAAGAGAAAGGCCCTGGGCGAGGGTTCGGGGCCGGCAGGCACAGTATACACTTTGTTTCCTTATATTTCCCTCCTTAAAGCTTTGACCGCGTCGCTTCTGTTTCGGCGGAAGCTAGCAGTGCTGCTTTCTTCTTTTTATTTTCTTCTAATTCTCGGCTATCTCGGACCCTCCATTTATCCCGAGCGGTCGCGGCGAAACCGTACGACTGTGACCAGCGTGGGGCGAGCCCACACAGCAGCAGCAACAGCAGCGGCACGCATGCCTAGCGCAGCAGCAGCAGCAGCATTGCGAACGCAAGCCACGGCCGCTCGCCCGCCGCGATCGAGTCGCGTCACGTACACGGGAAGACAAAAAGAGTGCCTACATTCTCCAGAGGGCGCGCTACGACCGCCGCCGCCCCCGGAGGAAAGGGAAAACCGGCTATTCTCTCTTACTTCCCGCTGTCCCCAAAGGCGCACCCCGCATCTCTCCCTAAACTGCTCCTCCTTTGTCTTTTCCCCATCTCCGCCCTTCAGATTTACTTATTTACGTTCCAGTTCCTCGTGGATTTCCAGCTCCTGGCTTCTTTTTTTTGCTTAAAGGGACGACGAAATGTGAGGAAATTTACAATATCGGATGAAACAAACCGACTATTCTATTTTTTTTTTGTCGTGAATTTCGTTCCTTAAAGCGTGAACATCACATTTAGTTCAAAGAGCTAAACATCAAAAGAGATCCGCACAATATCGGCAGCCGGGTCATTGTGATGAGAAGCATGGGTTGCGCTTTCGATTCGTGGCCACTGCGACCATAAAACGTGAAAAACACCAGTGTACTGGCGTTTCGGTGCACGTTAAACATCTCAGCTAACAGTAGTTACTCCGTTGCTGTTCACGAAGCCGTGACGCATAGGCCGAGCGAATTTTACGCAGAACCAATTTAATTTGTTATTAAAGCGAACACGATCACTAACTATAAGAGCAATTGGCGTTTTTAAAATAGACGCCACTGCGACTGAGAAAGCCTTTGTTGCTGATATGACATGACGTCGGGGTTGCTCACCGCTTATTGGGCGCTACGCAAAGATGCGTCAGCAGTGATTGTACAGGGTGTTCCAGGTAACTTTAGACAGGGTTTAAAAATGTACCATGCCAAGGCACTCCAAGATGACGCGACCAATGAATGTTGGTGGCAAAAATAAAATATAATATATTTTGTACTGAGCCGCCGCGGTGGCTGAGTGGTTATGGCGCTCGGCTGCTGGCCCGAAAGATGCGGTTTCGATCCCGGACGCGGTGGTCGAATTTCGATACAGGCGAAATTCTAGAGGCTCGTGTGCTATGCGATGTTAGTGCACGTTAAAGAACCCCAGGTAGTCGAAATTTCTAGAGCCCTTCACTACGGCGTCTCTCATAGCCTGGAGTCGCTTTGGGAATTTAAACCCCTCAAAACTATAAACTATAAACAATATATTGTGTACTCACTTCAGTTGTATAATTGGTCAAAATGAATTAACCAACTCCGCAAGGAACGTAGTTAGGCGAAGAATTCTAATGAGGAAATTGTAGAACGGTTCTCAAAAAACATCTGACTCTACAGTTTCTAACTTTCCATCAATTACGTAATAGTCTTTTTTTCCGCTGACTGGAGATGCCCAAAATGCAAAAAAAAATGCCACGTGACATGCTCGCTTACGCGCCGCGATTGCAGTGCCCTCAAATATTCTCCCTACAAACGAACAGATCATTTAGCCAGGTGTGCTGCTGTGTTAAAGGCGACAGGACAGCGGCGCACGCGCTGGCTGTAGTTTTTCGCCAGCGCAAGCGATAAGATTCTGCGTCTGCTTATTGCTGTCATGAACAGCCGCAAGGAAAGCATAGCTCTGACGTAAATCACACAGCCAGTGTTTGAGTCGCTGCCCTGTCGCCTTTTAAGCTGTGGTTGTGGTGAAAACCATTTTAAGCGGCAGAACACCGGGATAAATTATCTGTTCGTTTGTAGGCAGAACAAGAGGGAGCACTGTAATCACTGCGCGCAAATGGGCATGTCACGTGGTATTTTTTTTTTGTATTTCGCGGACATCTGCAGTGAGTGAAAAAAAGGTAACACGTAATAGATGGAAGGTCATTAGCTGTTCAGTCGGACGCTTTGTGGACCGCTCCCCAACTTTCTCATTGAAAATTTTTTGCCTAACTTTGCTGCTTACGAAGTTGGTTAATTAATCTCGACAAATATGCAATTTAGCAGAATAAAAAAAATATTACGACTTTCTTCTTACACTAGCCAGCAACATGCATTTGGCCGCGTCGTCTTAGAGTGCCGCGGCATATTTCTAAACACTGGCTAGAGTTAGCTGGGACACCGTGTAAAGCGGATTTACAAAATTATGACAGGTGGACGAATTTAACAAGAGCTTACAAGGGGTTGATTGAAGTAATGCGGACACAGTTGAGCTAGATGTTAATGCATTGTGGAAAATAACAGCGCAAACGGACGACAGACGAAGCAAAAAACGGACGCCACAAGCGCTGGCATACAATTAAATGGTTAACAAGAAACGCAGAACCTCAAGTTAAAGCCTGAGTTGCAAGTCAGCGCTTCTGTTGTCCGTTCTTTGTTTTGTTTTTTATCTATTTGTGCTGCTATTTTACACGATGTTGACCGGAGTCTGCACAGTTAGTATCGGGCTCAAAAGGCAGCATACAAAACTGCGCCTTCCACATTGTAAAAAAAAACGCGCTCAAAAGACAGCATACAAAACTGCGCCTTCCACCTTGTAAAAAAAAGAAAAATCAGTCAAAATGATAGGAAATATTTTGGTAGCTTCATTTTCAAGCATCTGGCCGTCAACGCGACAGCCAGACGTCATTTTCAAATCATGGTATTTTTGAGCATTTCGAAGTCTTACTTGTCAACTTAGAACACAACTGGGGCGTCAATTTGACGACCTCTCCTCTTGATCGTAAGGGGTGGTGTCATTTAAACATTTGTCGTTCATCCTAAAACACACTTGGGTCGTCAAAATGTCGGGCTCACATTTTTCATTAGGCAGTGTGGAGTAATTTAAAAGCCTCTTTGTCAATTTGAAATACAATTAGCTCGTCAGTATGACGGCCTTAAGTATTGTCATGCACAGTGTGGTGCCATATGAAGGACAACAGAGAACTAATTTTACTTACGTGTTTTTTTTTGTTGCAAATTATGCATAAGACATTCTTGCCCACGTCGGCTCATGTCGAGAGGCTTGGTGCCATGCAAAGTATGGGATACGACTAGACGCTCAAGAACATACATAACGGGACTGTCGCCGAACTTTATGCGCCTATTTTACAAGAAAAAAATAAGGCCAATAAAAGTACTGTTAATTTGAACGGACGGGAAGTTCGAAGTTGTGAAACAGTACTAGGCGGCGAGGCAAAACCCAGTTTATGAACTCGGTGTAGTGGTGTCCTCAAGATATATAGCGATTCCCCACTTATACGCTTTCTTTCTTTTTATTTCAGTGCTTATATATAGCGCTCTTGATTATATAAAGAGCTTCGGTTCGGATAAACTGTCAGGTTTAGGTTAGCGCTCAGCTGCATCTGTGTGCCTTAGTCCCTGTCCTCCTTCCGCTTTTTGCAAGCAGAATGAGACAAATGAGACAAACTAGCCCGTCATCAATGTTCCTTTGTCATTCATTCATTCATTCATTCATTCATTCATTCATTCATTCATTCATTCATTCATTCATTCATTCATTCATTCATTCATTAGCACGTACCATTAGTAAAAGGCTGCGGTCCGCGCCGATGCGAAGGACGCCGCGATATAAATTTCTGAAGAGGTTCCCGCCATAGGAAAACACGCCCTGGATTGACCGTTGCGTTCCTGTAGTTTCTGTGGTGTCCTCCCGATTCAAAAAGGACAGAGTACGCAGCATAAATTAATTAACATCCACATAATTATAGCAGAAACGAAGCCGCACTCACCTTCCATTCAAAGCGTGACAGAACATGCGTAATTCGTGTCCGCGCGGACGCATGCGCTAAATGGGTGGAGCCACTCCGGGCCACACGCAGCCGGCGCCGCAAATAGGAGTTCGCCGTGAGATACAACTTGTCAATACGACGCACCACCTTCGGTTCGGGAGACTTCGGCGGAAGCGCGAAGCCGCCAGTCCGGACGTAATTAATAAACCGGGATTACCATGCATACCTCAGCAGAAGGAGGGCCTCTCTCTGTGCAAGGCGCGCACTTGTGCGCCCGCACGCGCATACTCACGCACACGGCAGAGGAGATAGGATGTCGTCGTCTTCTCCTCCGCTACAAGTCCGCCGCCGAGTGAGTTAATGAAGTGACGCACGCGTCTTAATTACGCGCCGACACAGTGTGTTTTACTGTTTTTGTTTTCTGGCCGGCACATCAGCAATATTCGGCGCCGCCGTACCGATGTACACGATGTGCGGTGAATCTCTGCTGAATACCGGACTGCGCGGCGCGTGCGACACTCGAAGCAGAAAGAGTGCACCGCAAGGTCTGCGGCGCTCATATATTTGCAGCTCAATCGAAACACCTCCCTCCCTCCCTCCCTCCCTCCCTCCCTCCCTCCCTCCCTCCCTCCCTCCCTCCCTCCCTCCCTCCCTCCCTCCCTCCCTCCCTCCCTCCCTCCCTCTTCTTTACCGAGGGACCACCGTAAAAGACGGTGCTCGGCGGTGATTTCTTCGCGAGAACCTTTGTCGGTTGGCTTCGCCGCACCGCTCACGCGCACGCGCGCCAAAGCACTTCGCTGCATGCAAGAAATGCATTCTAGGATACACAGACACCAGACCGACTACCTTAAGGATGGCCACCATTCTGGTCAACGGAAATTGTTTCGCGCTTTCGTTTTCCGCCGCTTGGCAACCACCAGGTGGTCGAAATTTCCGGAGCCCTTCACTACGGCGTCCCTCATAGCCTGAGTCGCTTTGGGACGTTAAACCCCAATAAACCAATAAACCAAAAGGTGTTAACCATACGACCTTGCTGCAGAAACGAGAGCTAAACTACGCATGTAACCAGAGAAGCAGAACGCGTTCATAGAGGACCGTGTGCAACGAGGAGGTTAGAGAATGGGGGTGATTGTGGCGGGATATTCTTTTCGCATGTTTTCTATAAGGTACTGGACGGAGCAGGTTATGTGAGGAGAGTTCAGTATGCCATGTATAATCGTTGTACGGAAGTGTTGCGTACCGTTACAAATGAGCATACTCAGCGCGAAATGAACAGTGCAGTTCATTGGATATTGGTTATATTAAGCAGTAGAAATATCTTGCTTAGCGAAAACGAGACTTCTACATGACGTTCGGTGTATGACTAAGTAATGTTTAAAAATAGGCTTTTTGATGGAAAATGATAATTATTTCACGATAATAGCGACTGCATTGACAGACGTCAGAAAGTGTGTGAGACAAGTTCAATACTGGGATAGATCAATAAAATTTGTTAGTAATTTCTTTTTATTTTAGCACAGATGCGCATGATTGCAATGAGAAAACTCTTTGCGAAATTCCTAGCCATGTATCACCAACGGTAATTACATTTTCCCACATTTTATAATTGTTGCCTGTCCTGATGGCCCATTTCAACCCTCTGGTTGCAACCAAGCGCCTAGCTTCTAAAATAAAACGATTAATTTTCATATTTAATAAATTACAAAAGAAATAAACTTCTCTTACAAGTTTTATTACGTCAGCCAACGCCGTGGCTCCAATCTCGAAGGAATCCTTCTTTCTCAAAAAGCCTATTTTTGGAAATTTCTTACGCCTTCCCGATAACACGCTGTTTAGGAGCTTCGACGAGCTATTCCTACGTTATATACATTATTTCATTATACACCGTTTCGTCAAAACGAGGTTTGACGCATTAACAAGAAGCTGTAAGATCTCTCCTCAAAGAAATATTGTTTTAATTCCATCGTATATTTAAAGTATTAATTGGCACCCTGTGAAAGTTAAAAGCTAGAGACGTTGAAGGTGCAGGCAATGGCAGTGTACTACATTTATGCTTAATTTCGGCGCCACGAGAGACAGTGAAAAACCTACAATATCGCCGCAGAAGAGGTGAGGCACTGCAACACGGGCGAAAAACACATCTGCTAAAGAACATCACAGTGCTCCAAGGGGCACTAAGCACAGGAACCTATTCTAACGGCGCGAAACGAGGAGAAAAAAAATTAAGTACGACCGATATCGTCGAAGCTGTTGTCAACAGTCGCAGGCTTGATCCCCGGCCGCTGCTCATCACGGCTCTGAATTAAGCTCGCTTATCGCGTCGGCGGTGAACGGACGGGTGGTGCTGAAACTGTACGTTGAAGAGAAAAATGCCAAATGAAGCCCTAAAGCAAACAAGCGGAGACCAGAGGTCATGACAGCTAAAAAAACGAGAGAATAAGAAGCGAGCGAAGATAAAGAATAAACAAAAGAACAACCAACAGCAGCAGTAGCAGCATGAGCACCAAGAGCAGAGGCAGCAAAAGCTGGAGCCTTGACGAATTACAAATGAGCTCGTTTGTCGGCCCCTCCGAAATCCGCTCATTAATCAACGGCGGAGAATTTAATAATTCTCCCTCCGCTCTGGCACAGCTGTGGGTGCAGCACAGAGCGAGTGAGCAGGGCTCGGTGCTAGGAGGGCTCGTTACGCTAGCGCCGTGAACAGCCGTCCAGGCTGGACAGGCGCGCTGACGAAGAGAGGCAATGTCGGCGCAACATAGGCCTCGCAAGTCATCATCGCAGGGAGCAAGCACATAGTGGTTTCTCCACATTTCGGCTGGCAGCACGACGCTAGCAGCTATCGGCGCGTTGTACACTTGATAGGTCCGCGACGGGTAATTGAAATATAAATTGTGAACACGGTAAACTGTCATGCTCCACCTGACTTATCGCCACGATGTATTGATTGCGAGCTGTACACGAAGCAACTTGAAAGGACCATCAGTCTGGTAGTAAGGTGTCAACAGGCTTAGCGGTTACGCGGAGACAAATTTTTATTTTTTCAATATAGTGGACATGGGTTTAGATGGTTTGGTTTTGTTTATGGGGGTTTAACGTCCCAAAGCGAATCAGGTTATGAGAGACGCCGTAGTGAAGGGCTCCGGAAATTTCGACCACCTGGGGTTCTTTAACATGCACTGACATCGCACAGTACACGGGCCTCTAGAATTTCGCCTCCATCGAAATTCGACCGCCGCGGCCGGGATCGAACCCGCGTCTTTCGGGCCAGCGGCCGAGCGCCATAACCACTGGGTTTAGATGAGATATTACCATGATGTGTCAGGTAATCGTGTGCCTGGAGGTATGTACGTTGACTAAGTGTGGATATTCTTAACAGCGAACGGGTCCGGTAGACAAGTGCACTAATAAAAAAAAATTCCGCTTGCTGTGAATACTTTAAGCCAGTCATGCAGATCATGCACGTGGTTAATACCGAGACAGAGGAAGCGTATAAAATATAAAAAGCATGCCAGAAGAAAATTACGGAAGGCACTTAAGACTGCTTGCGTGATTTGAAGACAGAAGGGTAATTTTCTAATATCTTTTCGTTCGTTTCTAATGACACACCTACTCATTAGCATACAGTCGTAAGACAACGCGTATACTAGGTTCACCTTTATTTGCCGAGAATCAGAGCGGCTTTAAAATGTATTATATACTCCAAAATATCCATTGCACAAGACGTTATATCCAGTTTTTTCACAGAGTATTCGCTACTTTTATGCGCGATTCGTCTTTTGAATCCAACATGCGTGATCACCTTTTCCATCCTATAAGCGCTGGCGGCCTTGGTGTAGCCCACCTGTATGTCCGGCAGATAGTTTCACATTTCATGTTTTTCTAGGACACTACACACACAATAGTGGGCGCATTCTTGCAAGACAATTTAGTTCATGTTTTACCGAGCCTCATTTTGTCTTCTAATGCTTCTGGTCATCCGTATTTGTAGGGCTTCATGCATGAGGTGTATTTGGCAGTCCTTTTGCTTGTTTGTGTTTCTCCTGAGTTCGTGTTTTAATTATCGAGGAAACGGTTGTGCAATAACTTTATTTGTATGCCCTTCCCTCCGCCCATCTACTGCTCTGTGTATTTTGGTTTACCGGGACATAACGTACGTACAATTCCCCTCCAGCCGTGTACAGACTTTTTTTTAATCAGCTACACACCGAGATATTACCTTTGAAAACATGGTTAGAAAAAAAGGGTATGTTTGTGTCGATGGTAAATTGCCGCATCTGTGATGCTCCTGAAACGATTGAGCATTGTTTCATCAATCGCAAAGATGCAATTAAAAAAAAGCCTCATTTTACACCGCATTCTATACGAAATATCACTGCACTGCTATTTGAACCCTTAGACATATTGTTTATAATTAGATTACACAGCCTCTGAATAACACGCTTGATAGAGCGGCTTGTTAATGTGCAGTTTCTGCAAAATACGACTTCAGTAAAACGGTTGTACACCTAATAAAATTGTATGCCACGGCCGAGTTAGAACTGGAGTAGCACCTACTATTAGTGCTGTGCTCTTCAATGGATGATAGTGGATGATAGTAATGGAGTCGTACAAGCGCAACTCCAGCAAGAACTGCGCGAGCTCGAGTTCAGAAGTCGACGTCAAAACCTGGAAGTGCATGGAATTGCAGCTGTACCGAATGAGGATCTAATTGCTTCATTAAATACCGTTGCAGATAAACTTGAGGTCCCACACATCACGCCATGTGATGTTGTTTCCGTCCACCGGCTGCCTTCTAAACCAGATAGTGTTCCCGGTATAATAGCTCGATTTGCAAGGCAGACGACGAGGGACGCGTGGTTGGCAAATAAAAGTAAGCTGAAGGACAGTACACCACGTGTGTACATTCAAGAAAACATGACTCGACACGATAGGGAACTACTTCGATCGATAAAGGCTGCGGCCAAAGAAAAGGACTATCGCTATGTCTGGCATGTGAATGGCAAGATTCTGGTGCGAAAAACTGATGGTGCCGGAGCCATACATGTCAAGAGTACCGAGGACTTTGATCGGCTGAAATGACCATGCAATTTTACTTGCCACATGAGCTAAACACGGTTGTGTCATGGTTATTACCTACTTCTGTAAAATGCATACATCTGAATGCCAGGTCGGTTAAGAACAAGGTGTTTTCCTTAGAAGAGATGTTTGCTGAGTTTAATTTCTTATTTTAGACAATCATGCTGACCGAAACCTGGTGCACAAATGATCAAGATGTTTTCAGGCTGCAACATTACAACACATTTTACCTGAATAGAATTGATGCCCGAGGGGGCGGTGTTTCAATAATGGTTCAGGACAGTTTTGAATGCCAGCTTGTTGATCGTTATTGTGTGATGACTGTAGACTTTGAAGTGCTTACACTGTATACGGACAAAACATTACTTTCTGTCTGGTACCGCCCACCGAACGGCAGCTTTTCTAAGTTCTTAGAATTCTATGACTCTTTTCTAGTTTTTGCCATTGAAAATAATTTTGTTCCAATTGCTGGTGGAGACTTCAATTTTGATATGGGCTCTAATACCCAACATGCAAGAGATTTTAGTACAGTTATCACTTCAAATGGTTTCGTAAATGTAATCACTGAACCGACTAGAGTCACTACTGAATCAAGTTCTGTTTTGGATCTTTTTATTACAAACGCGCAAGTACACGCTGCAAAAGCTGGTGTAATATCGTATGACATCAGCGACCACCTGCCTGTTTTCCTCTGTCTCAACGGTAGTCGACTAGAGAGGAAAAAAAATGAGGAAATATACCACCAGATAATAACAGACGCTACGCTTGAGGGGTTCCGCGAGGAGGTGCAAAAATTTGACTGGACAAATGAATGCCAATTAAGTGATGCAAATGAAGCGTACAATTTATTTCTTGATCAATTTAAGAACTTGTATTCAGCTCATTTTCCGTTGAAGTCTCGTCGAAGAAGTCGTAAAATACGGAAGCCATGGATAACACAAGAATTAAAACATGAAATGAAAATTAGGGACCAACTGTATCAACGGTTTCTAAGTACACGAGCTCAAGTTGACTTGGTCACTTTTAAACAACACAGAAATAAATTGACCAAAAAACTGAGGTTCGCAAGAAAGGAATACCTCCTTTCTTATCTGAACGTTGATCGTGACAGACATGATTTACTTTGGTCTCGGCTAAACACGCTTCTACACCGTCGCAAGATTCATGCCGCACCCTCGGAACTACAAGTCAATGGTCAAGAGTTATCTGGAAACGATTTAGCCGATGCATTTAATACTTTCTTTTGTAGGACTGCCACGAGCAGCGGCTCGTCCGACGCTTTAGAGTACATGAGTACTCCGAACAGTGACTCTATATTTATGCAACCTGCAACTGACCAGGAAATAATATCTGTAATCTAGAACCTAAAAAATAGTACATACCGAGATATCGATGACCTTCAGGTGCGGCCAGTGAAACACGTAGCCGACATCATTGCTCCAGGTCTTGCCAACATATTTAATACATGTTTAACAACAGCAGTCTTTCCGGCCAAAATGCAGATAGGAAAAGTAACTGTAATATATAAAAAAGGTGACCGAAATGATCTGAGCAACTATAGACCGGTGTCCATATTACCTGTGTTTTCGAAGGTCTTTGAAAAACTTTTGCACATACGCTTATCCAAATTCATTGACAAATACAATCTTCTTACTTCACATCAGTATGGCTTTACTAAAAACAAATCAACCGAACTGGCACTTCTTGCACAAAAAGAATTTATTCTTGAACAGTTTGAACAAAACTTTCTGGCACTTGGTGTACTTGTCGATTTTTCAAAGGCCTTCGATTTGGTGGATTACAATATTCTGTTGCTAAAACTAGAGCGATATGGCATCCGCGGAACTGCCTTACAACTAATAAGGTCGTATTTATCTCAGAGAAAGCAAGTGGTTCAGCTAAATAATGCCCGTTCTGCAATTAAATTTATCCACGCTGGTGTACCACAAGGTAGTATACTAGGACCACTGCTGTTTAATCTATACCTTAATGATATTATAAACATAAACCCTGCAGTAACATTTATTATGTACGCGGATGATGCGAGCATCTTTTTCTCCGGAAAAAATATCTCAGAAATAATATCCGTATGTAACGACACAATGATAGCGTTAGGAAAATGGGCAACAAATAATTCCATGCGTATAAATGAACAGAAAACCAAAGCAATCTTTTTTCGGCCAATAAACAAAATCATCCCGCCACATCATGCCATAGTACTAAACTTCCGTAACGTAGAAATTGTGGAGAGTTTCAAGTGTCTTGGAGTAATTTTCTCCTCCCATATGTCTTGGAATGATCACATAAACTATCTCATAACAAAGTTAGCTCAAATCACCGGCTTGGTAGGCAGTTTAAAATATCAGCTATCAACGAGAACCAAATTGCTTTTATATAACTCACTTTTTTACTCGCACCTTAACTATTGTCAACTCGTATGGGGAACCGCAGCACCGTCTATTTTACAGCGCATACATCTTTTACAGAAAAAATACATACGTCATGTTTATAATACATCACACCGATCCCACACTGCAGACCTTTTTCCACAATGCCAAGGTAATTAGTATATACAACTTATATAAATACCGACTCAGCGTGAAGATCAAAACAGAATTAAGACACAATCTGAATAGCTTACAGGGTCTTGCAAACTTGCAAACCAATTTGCCACGATACCCCACTAGATATGCAGAACGGTGGTTAGTTCCTACTCCTCGTCTGAACACCGGGAAACAGCGCCTATCCTACACGTTACCCTCTCTTTTGAACACCTACAAATTAGATGGGTTTGATTTATTTTCATGTCCTTACAGAAATCTCCGCCTTATGTATAGTTCATGATTTCGGATACTTTCATTTTCTGTGATTTCATGTTATTCTGTTGTTTGTACTGTGACTACTGTGCGAAATTGTGTACAGACTTGATGTATTGTTGTGCTTCTTCTGCCAAATAAAAAAAAAAACAGGGACTGTGGGCTGGTCAAGCTGCCTGAGAGCACCTTTTTTCCCGCCGTCCTCCCATCCAAATGTACGATGGCAAAATAAAGATTATTATTATTATTTTTCTAATGATTTGATGCTTTTGTGTGTCGTGTTAGAATGTATTAGTTATGTGCTCTGCATTGCCACTTTTCTCGTGCTTAGTTGCTCAGGTATGTCGTGTAATGCATCGTGTCGATTTGCATCTGTTTTCCTAATGTTTGTGCAGAGTTCATGTACATAAAACTTCGAATCACTGTAATAAGTGCTATGTTGAAAAAAAATTGTGGACTATGGGTTGCTCGCCTCGCAATCTGACGGCCCTTGCTTCCATTCAGCCCACCTTGGGAAGAAATTTTTTCTATGCTCATGAATTTATTGGGGGTTTTCTGGACCACTTTTCCTAGACGCCGACAATGACGCCGGGTTGCTTTGCTAATGGGCAATATAAGGTTTTCGTCCTAAAAACAAAAAGAGGCTGTAATATCTTTACAGTTTAGGCGACGGTTCGCGGTCAGTTACGTGGTGGGCTTGGTCAGAGTGATTGTCGGTAGCTCCACTGCTTTCTTTTTTTTTACAGCGTTGCTTCTGTATGCTGCAACAGGTGAGGTGTCATTTCAGCCTGCGCGTATGAAGCGATTTAAAACAGTAAAAAAGGGCGAAGAAAAGGAATGAGATGCCGCACAAAACCAAGAGGTGTTGGAATGAGAAAGAATTTCGGAAAAATAGCAGCAAATCCCCGTTAGAACGCTCATTCGCGTGCTCCAGCTCACCCATTCACACACTGAATCATTCGTCAAACCATTTACTTACTCATTGAATGATGCACCAATTCACCCCCTCATTAATACGCGCCAGTTCATCCACTCATTGAAACACACGCCAACTCACTCACTCACTCACTCACTCACTCACTCACTCACTCACTCACTCACTCACTCACTCACTCACTCACTCACTCACTCACTCACTCACTCACTCACTCACTCACTCACTCACTCACTCACTCACTCACTCACTCACTCACTCACTCACTCACTCACTCACTCACTCACTCACTCACTCACTCACTCACTCACTCACTCACTCACTCACTCACTCACTCACTCACTCACTCACTCACTCACTCACTCACTCACTCACTCACTCACTCACTCACTCACTCACTCACTCACTCACTCACTCACTCACTCACTCACATCATCATGGTTCGTCTTCATCAATTCATCAACTCCGTTATTTATTTCATGGCCTCGACAAGAGTACCATGGCTTTCACAAGTTTCCGGACAACTTCGTGTAACACTGGACAAATATTAGGTTGGGGCAACCTGAAAAGAATGAAAAATAATAATTCGCAAAGTACTGCCTGTGTTTAGTGCTTACTTACGGGTGATAACCAAAATTCTCGCTATCAAAATCCGACCATTCTATCCTCACAGCGCTGCCTTCCTAGCGGCGCAAGTTTTAAATCTTACAGTGACGCGGAGAGCTTTCCGGCGTAGAATATTGAAGCTCGGGATATTCAGCTCTCTCAGACTCCAGCATATCTGAATTATTGCCGTTAATCGTGATGCTTCGTCTCTTAGCGTTGGCGCGTGTTGCTGTGAAGAACATGGAAAATTCGCGTCAGCACCACAATCAGGCGAGGGGATTTTTTATAAACCTTGAGGAAAGCCCTCTGTCGCCGGGTTTGTTCTCTCCATGTATAGTGCCTTTATTTTTTTAATTCATAGTTTCATGGGCTGAAAGATGGAGACTTCACAAGTGCTTGCCGCTATTTTTGGGATGGCCAGGGATTAGTGGGCCCCAGGCGAGAAGGCGGAGCAGAAAAAAATGTATGTACAAGAAAGGAAGACGAGGATTTGTTCACGCTTAGGACTTCCGGTTGACGCGGGCGATCAAAAGCCTTCGTAGGTGGACTGAAGCTGCTATTTAAGATGCGAGTGCGCCTTATAGCAGGAACGTAACGGCAAGAGGAGGAGGAGGAAGCCAGAGGAAATGAAAAGTGTCAGCCTAATGGGCGCGCAACGGAAACAACCCAATATGCTACTGACGTCAGAACAGCTGAATATTGAGTGCAGGAGGTCGGACTGGGAGCTCCTTCAGTTTTTACCTTCTTTATTTCGTTTCATTTCCACTGATTGACGGTTGCATTTGATGTGTGCCCTTTGGTCGAACAGTACCGCATATCAAGTTGAGTGCTGCCGCAGACGTCATATAGCGTAAAATGGCACCTTCTACACTGCGAGGTAGAATGTCACGCAAGCTGCACTATTTTCGAAAGAAATGGTTAGTAAGCAGAAGATGTCGCGCGTGTATGACTTCTGTTTCTTTCCATCCATTCGGCGAGAGCTTCTGCACCCGCCTTTGCGCGTTCTCTTTCTAATGCAGTGGGAATTGGAGGCAGAATGTGCCCGAGAACTTTTCGCTCCGTGAAGTCGAAGAGTCGGCCAGGCAAGAATAAAAAGATAACTTTTTTCTTCAATTCTTGAAGTCTCTGCGCAAGCTGTGTGATGTGATACATATTCGCTTGGCTTGGCCGCTCGTGTACAGCGCGGCGTCGGGTGGTAAAAAATAAAGAAATGTAGAAAAAGGAATGACGTTTCAAGTTTATAACCCCGTTGCTTTTGTATTCTCTGCATTGTCTGGATTTAGTGAGCCAGAGAGAAAAAAAATACCCATAGTAATAGGAAGGGTGTTCTTGAATAGCGATGGGACCCCGAAATACGAGAACAAAATAAATAAAAAGAACGCTGCGCAAATAAGCACAGAAGCAAAGTAACTCCTGCAAGAGTTGTGCCTGTGCGCTTCGCTAGAAGACCGCTAGCGTACGAGGGCTGGACGAGGAGGTGAGTGGGAATCGGAGGCGGGGTAACGATGTTACTGGAGGCATAAATTGCATTACGGAACGCGCAGTGTGCCCTGCGGAGTGGATAATTGGGTCTAACGCTCGTCCCGCAGTAGTGTATTTTTGCGCGGTTTGGTCTGTGAGCTTCATGTGTTCCTTGAATGAGTTTCTTGGGTTTCAGCCGTGCATTCTAAATTTTTTTCCTCTCTTTATTTGCGTTTCAAAGCGTCTGTGCATGCATCCCAGTGCAAAATACCACGATAACCAGCACCTCCCATGCGATTTGAAGCTCTTATTGTCGTCTTTCTCTTCAAGAACTTTACAGCTCTTCAACGAAACAATGAAAAATAAAAAAATTCATTACCAGAAACAAAAGACTGGGTACTCACCGTACTACTTTGGAGTACTTTTCTCGTTCTTTTCGGTGACATCGGGTGAAGAAAAGCAAACTGCTTTTTTTGTTTCGAAACAAAGAAAGTAAACAAACAAGAAGGATCAGAAAACGCGGAATCTTTCACTGCTAAGAGAGAAGTTATGGTTTCAAGCCCCCCTACTATCACGCAGTAGCTATAATCATGCAGATTGATAACATGATGAACTGTGAATGACAGCGATTAAGATGTGAAAGTGCCATAAGAGTTCGCTACATACTAGAAAGGAAAAAAAAATCCACATGGATGCTTAATTACATTATGTGCTGGCCATGCAATAGCATCAGCTGTTTTATCTGAAGTGATGTCACTTCCGTCGTTGACGTCGATTCTCTTCTGCCAATGGGAATAACCAGTCTGATGATGTCACTTCGCTCTAGCCAATGAGCGAGTCTTATGACCGACGACGCAATATGGCCCCATGGGGCTTCTAATGATCTATTAAAACACTGCGGCATGCTGTGACCAGCAATGTGGTCACTGAGGTACGGCTCAATCCGTCGAAAAAACAAAACGCTAGAATTGAATTTCACATTATTCGCAGCTTCTGTTGCCACTTCCGTCTGTGTTAGCATCACTTTTTTTGTAATTGTCGGTCTATCAACCACCGTATTTTTCCTTCTTCTTGCAGTAGCAGGCACCCGCTAGGCTGGGACGATGCCGACATTTGCATTAATCACATTTCTTTCTTATTTTTGATTACAATTCTTTATTTAGGTTGCTGTGTATAAACTAGGTTGCTCAAAATCTGGTGGGCAGGTTGTGGGGACGTCACAAGGTCACTTCACCTCTGTTGACCAATCATTAATTGAACTGCGACCGGCTACGGTGGGCAGGTCGCTCGCGATCGAGCGGTCAAGTTACTACCTGTCATGGTTGCCAGGTTGTGAAAACGTCACATGCTCGCGTGACCTGTCTCAAATAAAAGCGTTGGTCATGATGACATCACAAGGTCATGTAACCTCTCTCGATCAATCAGAGAGTTTTGCGACATTGGACACTGGCGGGGTTTCCATGCGAGAGAGAGAGAGAGAGAGAGAGAGAGAGATAGAGAGAGAGAGAGAGAGAGAGAGAGAGAAGCCCTTTCTTGAAATGCAGATATTTTAGCCAGCACGAAAAATTTTCTTAAATGCTAAGGAACGTAGGAAAGGGAGTTAGGGATAAAAAGACAGCGGAGAGAGGCGCACAAAATCATAAAGCAACAAGCAACAGAAGAAAAATTAAAAATATATAATGAAAAGAATAAAAATAAATGGGCATTGATTTTGGCCTGAGTTGCATCAACGAGTAACGCTATGAGATACTGAGTGGTGAAGTGGAATATCCTACAGAGAGAGCGACTACGTTCACTGCATAAAGAATGAATAGCGCATAGGGGCAAGATTCACGGAGAAATTAGTTTTTCGAGTAGGCCAACGTACGCAAATAAAAAGTTGATTGCACGGCTCTGCTGTTAAGAGACCTACGCTAAGAGAATACGCAATCCCCTGTTAGAGACACTTGGGTGAGTCGCTTCGTACAATGTTCGTAGTACGCTCGCTCGGCGGCATACTTTGAGCATTCAAACTGAATATGCTGACCTGTTTCTATTGAGTCGTAGTTGTCGTGGTGCGGACTGTGAACCTGTCTTAAACGGTAATGCAAGCTGTTTTTAAATGCGGCGTTCAAAAGGAAACGGTAAAAGATGGCGTTGAAGAGCGGGTTGTAGTCTAGATATGATATGTGGGCGGATTCGGTGGAGAAATGGGTAATGGGGTGACGGCGAGTTCCAGAGCAGATTATTTTCTTCATAAGTTTATCTGTTGGCCAGGCGGGACGTATACGATCTTCTTAAGAAAATCATCCTGTACTTCTGATGCTGTAGACCTTTGCGGAACACTTCATCTGTTTTTTTTTTTCGTTAGCTGCGTTACAACACTGAGCTCGTGTCGAGTGAAATGTTACAAAGTGACTTGCGGCAGTTGTCAAGTGATGTAGGTATGCAATCTCGTTTCAGTGCGACGGCAGTAAATTAATTTCTTGGAAGAAGATGAACCACTGCACAACAAAACGCACAAGGTGTATTTTTGCAGTCTTATATGTACCTAATCTTTCAGCCACGTTTGAGTGAAACTAAAGGGTAGTTACCCCCTTATTCCCAGTCTACTCCACCTTCGGCGATCTTCCTCAACAAACTGCACTATCTCTTACAGATTTAGAAAACCTCGAGGCATATTTACCAACTACACAAGCGCTTAGCCGCATAAGTGGTAACAGAAATGACGCCATCTGTCACCATTTTTTCATAACGCCTCGCGATGATAGCCAGTTTAAATGGTGGGACCAGATATTGGGTCAAAAGAACAGCTGTCTCGCACGTCTAACTTAAGTGAACGTCTTTTTTTGAGGATGACGACATTATAAAGGACTACAAGCCCCTTGTAAACGGGCAAGAGATGCGAATTCCTTGCCGGAACTCCGCGCTGCGCATTGCCTTCCCTAGTATCCTTCCCTGTTTTCCGAAGCAGATCTCAAAGCCAGAAAACGTGAATTGCAGGCGAAACTCACACAAAAAGCGTACTTTTTGGGAAACTTTGCGAGCACAAAAAGACTTTGCATGCTTTATCTGCAAGCTCCACACATTCTACATGTTAAAACTCGCCGAATTCTGAAACCTCTTCACTTGCCCTTCAAACCAATCGTCCCTTGTGCAGCAGCCATGGCCGTAGCCAAGCTCGAAGCTTGTGCGCGCCGCTAGAGCGAGGACGTTTTCTCTCGGAATCGTGCACTCTAACGCCTCTTTTTGTAAACTGGCGTGCATGGTGGCGTTACGCTAGTTTTAGTCGCAAGTTGGCTTGGTTTGGCAAACGCGTTGTTACATGTGTCGATGTTTATGGCCATTTATACGTGTAAGGCCTTATGATCACTAAAACAAGCATCGTTTTGTTTACATTGTTCATTACGGACGAACTGCTCTCGTAGAAAGTAGTGCCGATATTGTACCAGGATAGTGGACTCTACCAGACTATGTGTGCTAGTGCAGGAATATCGCCCGTGTGCACATGTCTGCGCTTGTTTTCTGTGACAAGCCTTTATCGATAGGTAGCGCGAAGTCAGCTCATATTGTCGGCCTCCACTGCTTAGAATAAGAACCGTAGGAAAACAAATTTATTTATTTATTTATTCCAAATACCCTCATGGCCCTGCGGAGATTATTGAGGGGAGTGGCCAAGACATACGATAACACAGATAACAAAAAATGGAAATACGTTCATGGGTTACAGCACTACATATGGCTCACTGCACTGAATGTTACAGATTTCAGCAATTGTGCACCTCCATGGAAAGCTAGAAGAAAGAAAAAACCCAAAAAACAGAAAAAAAGCAGAAAAAACAATAACTAACAAGGCAAACTACAAATAAGCAAACACAGAGTTCATGTGTGACTACGAACCGAAGAGCAGACATGTCATGAACAAGAAATGCGGGCACTTAACTTTTTCTTAAAATGCTCGAGATTGTCGGTGAGTGCCACATCTGCTGGCATGTGATTCCACTCGGATGATGTAGTTGGAATGAAATAATTTAAGCGAGCGGTAGTGTGACAAGGTAGAACGCCATTTTGCGTGGATGGTCAATGCGCGATGAAACATAGGTGAGTGGTATGAGCAAAGCGTTTTTCAAAACAGGATTCAGATTGTAGATCTTAAAAAAAAAGACAGAGTCGTAAAATTTTTCTGCGCAATGAAAGTAAAGGTAGTGATAAAGTGTTTTTCATTAGTGCGACACTTGATGTGCGGCCATAGTTGTGGAGGATAAAACGAGCGGCATGGTTCTGAACAGCTTCCAAAACAGATATAAGAGACTTAGCTTGAGGGTCCGATATCGACGCGGCGTATTGAAGCTTTGAACGAACCAGTGTTTTATAAAGAAGGTGTTTGACTGAAATTGGTGCATTAGAAAAGTTTATTTTTATGTAACCGAGCATACGATTAGCGTTTCCAGTAATGTAGATGATATGCCGGTTCCAGGATAAATTTTATGTCAGATGTACACCGAGGTATTTATACGAGGTAACCGGGGCTAACGAAGCATTGTTGATGCTGTAAGAGGCTGGTGGCGAGACGCCTTGACGTGAAAATTGCATGGATTTGCATTTTTATGCGTTTAAGACCACTTTCCATTTAGTACATCAGTCAGTAACACAGTTAACATCTGCTTGCAATAAGTGGACATCATTAGTGTTTTTAATTTCATGGTATAGTATGCAATCATCTGCAAAGAGTTTAATAGAAGATTTTATATTGTTAGGCAGACCATTAATGCACACAAGGAATAACAAGGGTCCGAGTACCGATCCCTGTGGTACCCCAGACGTAACCGGCATTGAAGATGATTGAAGACCGTAACGTGAACTAACTTGGAGCGATTAGATAAAAAACAACGAATCCATGCTAGAAAATTCGCGTTGACAAGAAGATGAGCAAGCTTATACAACGGCAGCCTATGGGACAATTTATCGAAAGCCCTGCAAAAATCTAAGATGACGACGTCGACCTCTGAACCTTCATCAAGAATGGAATAAATTTCGTCGGTGAAAGATAACAACTGTGTTTCACAGGAAAACTGTTTCTTGAAACCATGTTGTGTAGGCGTGAAAAACGAAAATGATTCAAGGAAACCAGATAATTGAGGAAATATTATATGCCCCATGATTTTACAGGAAATCGAAGTTAATGATATCGGACGATAAATGAAGGGTGAATGCCTGTCGCCAGTTTTATGGAGTGGAATCACTTTAGCCCGTTTCCATTCGTGTGGTATATCTCCTGTTTCAAGCGATTGCTCATATATCTTCAGTAAAAAAATTGCGGAGTACGCTTTAGTATTGTTCAGAACTTTGGTGTTAATGTTATCAGGCCCGCAAGAAGAGGAGATTTACAAATAGTTAATTATGTTAATAATTCCGTCGTAATGAAACCTTTCGGGGTCCATTGGAAAGATTGTTACATGCGTAGTCTCTAACATTAGTAATGTCAGTTACGCTACTTGAAAAAGCTGCACTAAAGGTCTCAGTAAGGATGTCAGCGACGTCAGTGCTTGAAATAGGATTTGACTGAGGGTCAACGAGGGATATATGTGACTCGTCTCGTTTATTGACACTTGCTCGTTAGAAGAGTTGGCAACGTCACATTAAAGTAGTAGTGCTTCGATTCCTTCAAAGATTTGTTGTAACTGTTAACAATTTTTTGGAGTGCTGACCAGTGCTCACGCTTTCCAGAAGACTTAGCTTTGCGGAAAAGCCTCCTTTTTGTTTGTAGACGTTTTAATCAGCGGTTGTACCATGGATAGTGGCAGTTAGCTAAAAGGCTGTTTCGAGGAATATACAAGTCGACCAACTCGCAAAGCTTATTTCTGAAAAGTTGCCAATTGGTATTTACGAATCTCTCGTTGAAGTTACCATAAATTCGTCAAGGAAGTCTTCATGTGCTTTATTGATCGCCGTGTAATTTCCTTTAGCATAATCACAAATTACTTTTATATTGTTATGCGACGTTCGAGCAGGGAAGTTCAACATAACATGCCATAAAGAATGATCGCTTATACTTGATAAATAGGTAATATTAGAAACAGCATCACGGGTTGTTGTTATAAAGAGGTCTAATACATTGGATGTTGAAGATGTGACCCTCGTAGGCTCTGGTATTACCTGTAAACAAAAGTCGGAACAAAGATTTACAAAATTAGACGATTCTGACGTAGACTTGATAGCGGTATATGAAACACTAGGCCCGGTAATATCCGGGCAATTAAAATCACCAAATAAAAAAACAGGAAGATTAGCAAATTTGGCACACACAGCGCTTAGCGCGTAATGAAGGTCTCTGGAAAAACCAATCCCAGTGGAGGGCGAACAGTAGCATGCACACAATAGAAGTTTTTGATATTCAGTCAGGATCTGCACACATAAAAACTCTAGTGTCATAGGAATATCAATGCGAACGCTATCGAGATGATCAGAGACGGCGACCAGAACACCGCCACCACGTGCGACTGCGCGATCACAGCGAAATATGGAGTGCCGCTTTTGGGTAGCGAGGATTTCCGTGCTTCTAACAGAATCATTCAGCCATGTTTCCTTTAGGAGAATAATGTCGACCGATGGTGGTATCGGCGGCACAGAAAAGGCCATCGCGATTGCGAACACCACTGCGTATATTGGTGAACAGCACTGAAATTCCAGAGATCGGCTGCGCACGCGGACGAAGGCGCCCAGCCAGCTATCTCGAATCATCAGAACCACCCGCGGCACTGGAACCAACACGTGAAGTAGCAGCATACACGCCAGTTTGTTCACAAACTCTATCACTTTCAGCAAAATAGGTGTAGCATTTCTTCTTTAAGGATAACCTTACGTGCCTCAGTTTGAAACGTGTGTTAGGCGCAGTTTCCTTCGCAAATTCCACCAGTTTTTTTCTAGCATGTCTTGTAGATGAACTAAAATCTTCCGACATAGAAACATCGGAATCTTATAAGTTTAGAATGAGCATTTATTCGCACTTCCTTTGTTTTGTAGTCGGAAAATTTCATCATTATTGGCCGCGTTTTGGTTGAATCTGCAATGCTGATTCGGCGGGCCCGGGCGATATCAGTACTAGAAAGGGTAATTGACATTTCTTACTGTATTATATTCACAATTTTTTCCTCTGACTGCAACCATGTTTCGGTGCCTTCAGATATACCGAAAAATAAGAGGTTATCTCTACGGGATCGTTCTTCAAGGTCGTTCATTCGGGCCCTTAATGAATAATTTTCTTTGACTAGTCATTCAGTAGTTGACTTGAGAACATAAACGTTTTGACGGACGGATTCAAATCCCGCAAGTTTGGTCTCAACTTTTATAAGTCGGTTTGAAATATCAGTAACCGTCACCTTTAGTTCCTCTTGATTGCATGTAATAGACTTAATCGAGTTCAATATTTCGACCTGCCCCTGTTCAATGTTTGTTGAGCGGATTCTTAGATCTAGAAGGGCGAGTATGGCACCGCTGTCAGGTTCGGGAGACGGGTTTTGAGGGTTGCTACGAGTGTTATGGCCAGGGCCAGTGTTTAATTCAACATCTCCGGACAAGAGCAATTTGAGCACATAATAACACTGGCATACATTTTCTAACAGTCCTTGTGGGCAAGGGAGCATAATGAGGCAGACATCATTTGAACGCTTGGATGAGGCTGGACTAACATAAAGGATGAAAAAACGAAAGACGTCGGTGAACCACATCGCATCGCTGCTCCCATGCCCACTGAAGGGGTGACGATGGTGCAGCCCATTTATATCTTCTGCGATGGTTGACGTCGACGCCGATACGGAGTAAAAATCTTGCGAAGTGGTCACCAGCTGCGTCATGAAAGCATTCCATGGGCCGTCGGAGCATTTGTCACTTGACGCGGCGCACTTCCGTCGAAAAGCGCCGATGGAATTCCGTCGTAGCACAGAACTGGATCTGAAGCGACGCTGCCAGTGAAGAGGACCGCACACTGAAGGATTAAAAAACGAAAGACGTTGGTGAACCACATCGCATCGCTGCTCCCATGCCCACTCTGACGTGCGTCAGATATAGACAGACGCCCAGTACAGTGGTGAGCAGCCTTGTCTACAGCGCGCCGACGGTGCTCTGCGGAGTAAGCGCCATCTAACGTTAGGCTGTGGGTTTGAGTTATGTGTCCCGTGCGCATGCGCGGCCAAAATAAAGTAGTGCCTGTTCGTGGGTTCTCGGCCTCATTTCCTTCTCATTGCTTGCGCTTCACGCCGCCAGGGCCGCGCTGAATATTATGTAATATTACGAGGAGCGGACTAGGCTTCAACCTTTCTTTTTTCAAGCAAAGGGAATGGTTGATTGCTTGGTTTATAGGGGTTTAACGTCCCAAAGCAACTCAGGCTATGAGAGACGCCGTAGTGAAGGGCTCCGGAAATTTCGACCATCTGGGAATCTTTAACGTGCACTGACATCGCACAGTACACGTTCCTCCAGAATTTCGCCTCCATCGAAATTCGACCGCCGCGGCCGGGATCGAGCCCGCGTCTTTCGGGCCAGCAGCCGAGCGCCATAACCACTCAGCTACCACGGCGGCTAAAGGGGAATGGATTAAACAGTCATTACCGGGACTAATACATGCGGATGATATAGTGCTAAAGAGAGAAAGAAAGAAAGAAAGAAAGAAAGAAAGAAAGAAAGAAAGAAAGAAAGAAAGAAAGAAAGAAAGAAAGAAAGAAAGAAAAAGAAACTCACCGTACCCTATAGCGTGTAGTATATGTGAGCCGGAGCACAATATATTCTTGTTCAATGGATTCAGCGCCACTAATTACTAAATGCAGTGTCCTAGGCGGAGAGGGAGCGACTTTATAGTTTTTTTCTGTTTGTTTCCATCTACGTTCTTTTAACGAGATTTATTGCCTCAGGGCATTTATTCTTGATAATGGTTATATCTTTTCGTAGCTCAACTTTCCCCTCTCTTCGAGCACGATCGCGAGTTAGGCATTTATTTCAGTTCAAGTTCTTGCTGTTGTAGTTTCGCCGTATCACTAGTTCATCCATTTGCTTCACATTAGCCGAGTCGCACGCTACTGTATGCAATCCGTCTAAGACAAAAAAATAGTAAACCGCCAAACGCACACGCCACGAGAACCTCAAACGGATGAAAAAAGAAGAGCTTTTGAGATGATGAGGATAAAATAGGAGAGATCTCTCTCAAGCTCCGCTTTTACAAGGCGAGGCCACGTTGACTTTTTTTTTGTAAATGAGGGAAAAAATTTTTGTTCTGTTTCACAGGCAGGCGAAAATGCTGCCTGCCTTCCGGCGCCCACTCCAGCTCTCGCCTTCTTTCTTTACTATAAGATTTACGCTCTCTCTTAATTAAGTACCCCTTGCTTCTTTTTCTTTCGCCGAATTCGTGTCGTGTTTTCAATTCCGCCCCGGTAAAGAGCCCCCCCTCTCCTGTGCGCACACTCCGTTCTCTGCAAAACCATCCATCAGCTCGCTCCATTTTACTTTGTTTTTGCTTCTTTATTTTTTTTGTATCGCGTTCTTAATTTTTCGTGAGGAGTGAGTGAGCCAGGCTAACGAGGCGCACCAGCGTAACAGAGTTGACTCCGCTCATTATGGAACGTGTCTGCTCCGCGAGAGGGTTATATTTGATTTTTCGAATGAATGCGTCCGCCTCTCTTCATAATTCCGCGCGCTTCTCTTGCGCGACAGTTCGTTCGACATAATTTGCTGCCGCAGTTTTAAGCTCTGCGCGCGCTTACAATTACACGCCCAGAAACAGGAACAACAACAACAAAAGTAAGAAAATAATCGGTAGTGGATTTTTCGGGTTGCTTTTGTGCGCGGAACCTCGCTGTTTTCTAAGGAACCCCGGAGAAATGCAAGGAGAACAGCCTCGCGCTCTCCGCTTGAAGATTTCAGCAGATTTAGATGGAATTTCCAAACAATTATGCACCAAGTAAAACGGGATAACGCCTTTTAGTTCGCGAGCATTCCTTTAGTTTATTTTACGAGCGACGGACGAATGTCTTAATTGCACCCATGTTACAAGTAAAAAAAAAACAGCGTAAAGACAAGATACAGGTCCGGAAGTAAGTAAACGGAACATGCTATTCTGTTGTACAGTACTCATGTTTTCCTTAAATGAAAATGAAGGACCATCATTTGTCCTTCATTTCAAGAACCGCATATGCGATCACTTCAAGCATTTCCGATGCCATATCTACAGAGTTCTGTCAAGTGATACTGTAGAAGCTTGGGCAAGTTGGTGTGACATGGTTTTTCAGCAGCGCAGGGGACAAAGGACGTGACAAGTGCTGCTGAAAAACCTCTGTCAAGTGACACATATACAGCATTATAAGCCAGCAGCATGCTCCATTTACTGCTATTCGCACCTGTATACTCCAAATTATCCAAAGCGACTTCCGCAAACCAAAGGCGTGTTACTTAGCCAGGAGGTGCGGGTCTCGAATTTTGTCCCACTGGCTCGAAAACACGCTGTTTCTTGGCGGTTTCTTTATAGAATTCTTCAAAAACGTAATGAAACGTCGGTAATTGGTTTCGTTTTCTGTATATTATCTTTTCATCTTGTGGAAACCTTAGTATCCAGGAACGAATAACGATAATTAACGTACAGTCGGGGCCTGATTATTTCAGCGGAAGTCAATGAAGACAACAAACCTCTTACTTGGCGCTTTTGAGATACAAATGTGCTCGCTCGATGAGATTATTGATTTGCGGCGACAGAAGCCGGTGGCGGCATAAACCGGGTTGGACAAATATTAGACAGGGCGAGAAAAAATAAGGAAGAAATGTTCCGTGCCCGCACCGCCGTAGCGGGTTGAACATATTTTAGTTTGGAAAGCCTAAAAATATTGAGAAATAATAAGCAGAGATCACGGCGCGTTTCTTGGTCACCCGTCGACTGCTTTCTCACACAGTGAAACTGTTCAATAACCTTGAAAACTACCCATAGCCGTCAATAATTTGGCGTCTAGTTCAGCATCACAAAGTAGCCCTTCATATATCCTGGATGACACGGATTCTCTGCGATGCACAGCATCTGACGGACTGTTGACCCTTTTGTGAAAGCCGGGTCTCTTTTAAGCGGCCAATGGCCTTCTCTGTATTTTAGCACGAATTAATTTGTTGACGAAAAAATAGTTGACATCGAGAAGCTCAAATTTCGAAACCTGTATTTAGCCTAAAGAAATAATTAACTTGCCAAATTTCTCCTTTGGTACTTTGAATATTGCAACATCATCATCAGCCTGACTACACCAACTGCAGGAAAAAGGCCTCTCCTATATTTCTACAGTTAATCCTCTCCTGTGCCAGCTGCCGCCACCTTGTCCTCGCAAACTTGTTAATTACATCCGCCCACCCAACATTCTGCCGCCCTCTGCTACGCTTGCCTTCTCTTGGAATGCAGTACTTTACACTAAAGGACCATCGGTTATCTTGCCTTGCCATTACATGCGCAGCCCACGACCATTTCTTTCTCTTGATTTCGACTAGGATATCATTAACCTGCGTTTGTTCCCTCATCCACTCTGCCCTCTTCCTGTCTCTTAACATTGCACGTATCATTTTCTTTTCCATAATTCGCTGCGTTGTCCTTAACACCAGTTGAACCGTTTTCGCCAAATCCTGCCAAAAACAGTGAAATGCGAAACATAGCGATGTAGACATGAGTCTTGGAAGTTGAAAGGATATGGTGAGACGTAATAAAAAAAGCTTCCGAGGATTATGTCTGCGATTTTGAAGAATAACTACGACGCCTTTTTCTCTCTTCTTTCTTTTGCTCCCTGCTTCCCTAACGGTGTGCTTGACGTGTCCACCAAAAAGTAAGAATGTTATTGCGCTTTTCTCCTCCCGAAAATCCAATTTGTGTGTGGTTACATTCCAAATGACTCATCCCGTAATGCCAAGCACACTGAACACAGACGCATTAGATACTTTTAAGCATGAAATGCTTCTAGCTCTCGTGCACGACGAATTATGGCGAGCATCGCCCGAATTTGAAGCCAAACATTAGAGAGAAACTGACGCCGAACATGGGAGAGACCATGAGGGAAAATCCCACGCCAAACATCAGGGTGAATCTGCCGGGTTTGAAAGCAGCCCCGCTTCGCTCTTCCATCGTCGCAGACTGTTGCGTCCCATGCTTAGTTCGTATCCCTTTGCGCCGTGCTTTGGATGTCGTCGTCATGATATTTCATCCGTTTGTTCTGTGGTGTGATTGTTTGCGAAGGCCACTGAAAAAATAAATGCCCGACATTTAAACCTTGATGTGGCGGACGTAAGTGTTAGCAGGTTGTTTGGAATGATTAATCAATTTTATTGGTTCACTCTTCTGAGACGGCACCTAAGAGCCTTGCACCTCTCTTCCTTGTTTCGCAAAAGCGGATAGGGTTCGCTGGATGGATCGAGAAGCCTGGATGCGGAAAAACCTTGGACATTCTTCACAGGGATCTCTTCTGAATGCTTAACCCCAGCCACTGAGCCATTGCGGTGGTTCGATCAGTGTTGTGGACCGGGCTCAAAATATAATCTAAATAATTTACTCAGAGGATATAGCTTAATAAAACCATGGTCCGAATTTCATGCCAGTAGCAACAGGAATCACGCTCCTAACTAGTGCACACATGATCGTTCTGAAAGATAACAAAGAAAGTGTAGGTAGAATGCGAGCCATTTAAATTTGGTGACATTGCACACGGTTGTTGCATGCATAAAGTGCTAAACCGGAAGAGTTTGTAGGGCTAAGAAACACACAGGCGGGATCTCCTATTTTAAAAAGCAAGAAAAATAATAAAACATGCAAGCACACGTATAAGTGAAAACAAATGTGCAAAGGTAAAATTTTGTGCAAAACTGACATGAAAATATTTGCGGCCTAATACATGCTACGCCTATGCATACGTGCTGTTCAATGTATTGATATCGTCATGCATATGCATACACACGGAACAACACAAAGAAGGCTGTCTCTAAACTTATACAGACTAGCGCAGAAAAAGACACGGACGCAGAAAAGAACACAACGACACGAGAGCTCAATGAAAGAATTACCAACAAGCGCGGTCTTTTGTCCTAAATGCCACTAAAGAAACCTTTATGAGCCTGTTTCGTTACTTCACTTGTAAGCACTCAGCGATGACGTAGCGTGTAGGACATGTCTGCTTGGAATCATCCTTCGTTGTAGGTGTCTCGGCGCTAGCGTGTTTTTAATCTAACTTACTTTCCGATTGCGCAGTTCAAACCGTGCCACGCCTGGATGGTCCCATTGCGGGAATGCTTGCGTGCTGCGCTGTGTTACCCGCGGTACATTGGTCGTGCTGGCGAGGTCTGCTCTGTCGACCTCAACTAAAGGATGCATTTGTCACGCGTTCCAGGTGAGGCCGGTTTGGGGGATGCAAGGAACGAGGACGCAACAGGTGACACAAGCATACTTACAGACATATTACGAACGAGACGAGCCAAGCAGTTACACAAGAACTCTCACACTCGAAGGGCGAAACGTGGACACCACTAGCTCGAGACAGCGTCAACAGGAGCACGTGCCAGGGAGGCTAGGAACTCTCGTATGAACACTCTCAAGAGTTTCAAAGAGAAATCAATAAATGCTTATCTCTCTCTGTGTTCGAGCGCAACAGAGAACGCATCACAAAGGACCAAACCCTGCACGCTCCAAAAGCATAAAAAACTACAAGTTTTCAAGGAACCTCTATTTCGTTATCTTGTGAGGATACTTTGAGAACGCATCACAAAGGAAGTCTCCACATGTTCCAAACGGATAAAAAGCATCAACGTCTTCAAAGAGCCTCTTTGAATATCCAGTGAGGATATTGTGCATTCATAAGGGGATAAAACTTTTGTCATGGTTGGTGCTTTGTACTTCGTTGTGTACAAAATTGTTGTTTGTTGTCGCACACACTAAAAGCTAATACATGTTCGAAGCCCTTTGTATAAGCTTCTTAGAACTGCATGCCAGAAAAGGGGGTGGTATTGAAGATATCTACTGCTGCAGCAGCCGGCGTCATCGCTTCGGTGAGCGTGGTTGCTGCGACACGCGCCTGCCTTTTCGATCTTTTTTTATTTTTGGCGTCTATATCTACCATCTTCCTTCTTTGTGCAAAGCGCTAGTGATAGTAGACCCAGCTGGAGCCAGTCGACAGGCCCGTGCAGTTTTCTCCTCTTTCGTCATTCGTTCTCGGCAGCGGCCAGGGGACAGGTGCAGCAGCGGTTTCGGCTCGCTTCGCCGAAAACGGAACTAAGCGCGCCTAGCTTCCATTAACCTTACTGTCACCTAGAGAGTATGGGTTTGAATCCCGCTGGTCTGAATGGCCGAACGGACGGACGGACGAAAATTTCCAGACAAAGACTAGCGAAAGTGTAGTCATCAAATGAATTTCTGCGTTGAAAACTTGCAGTGCAATCCGTGCCACGCCTCCTTGCAGGAATGCTTGCGTGGTGTACTGGGCTCGGCTTGTCCGTCGGCTTTTTAATGCGATGGCTCTAGAATCTTCACCGAGAAAATGTCAAGTCAAGTCAAGTTTATTTTTCTTTTTGCCGGAAAGAAAGCGGCCAGGACTAAATGTTGCGAAAGACAGCTTGACAAGGCCCTGGCCCTCCACAATAATCTGCAGAGCAACAGCTAGGAGGAAGATCAATTTGGAAAGACGTGCACAATTTTATACACCGAAGAGTTTCTTATTATTACCTTTATTCGTATGAAAATATGACACACAGCAAAGCACAAAAACAGAAAATAGACACGTCCTAAAAAACTCAGTCTTAAAATGAGAAATACATCAAGATAACATTCTAAATACAAAGCAACACTAGGTTCACAACTGTTGTTCACGGAAAAAAACAATATGGTGATTTCACTGATTAACTGAATCTAATCCAGTTGTTGCAACTTATTCAGTAGTTTCGGTGGAGTGTAGCATAATGATTGAGTGTATGAATACGTGCGAGGCACTGAAACGATATATTTTTCTTTGTGTCGGGTTTGTCGGTCTCGGATATTTTCTTTTCATTCTGCAAGGTTTATGATAATACTTACATTAAATTTTATGAAATATTTATAAGCTACGATTATCTTGTAATCAAAAAAGGGGAACACAGAGAGGACATTATACTTCAAGGAAAGCACTTTGGTTGGATGACAGCAAGACACACCCGCAACATACCGTGATGCTCTTTTCTGCAACAAGTGTAATTTGGGTAAGTTGGTTACCCCTGTGGTGCACCAGACTAAGCTGCAGTACTGTAAGAGCTATAGCACAAGCGCGTTATATAACAAGAGCTTTATTTTAGAAGAGAGCAAGTATCTTGCTCGGGCGATGGCGCCTACTGCTGATGCATCTTTTGAATGTAAGTAATGTATGTGGTCGTTCTATGTAAGGTGCCTTGAAAAGACCACTCCGAGTACTTTAACAGAGTTAACAATTTCAACTTTTCTGTTCCTAAGCCTACGCTCAAGGCATCCGATAATTCCTTCCCCTTTTGGAGTGTAGAGAACTGCTTTTGTTTTGCTTGTGTTTATTTTTAAGTGGTTTGCTTTGACCCAAGCATCCATGTGCAAAAGCGCCATATTTGCTCGCTCCTATACATCTTCTTGCGTACTTCCGGTTACGAAAATGGTGGTGTCGTCCGCATAGGAACTAAACTTTACGTCCTGAGTGCAGTGCGCCATATCATTAATATAAATAACGAAGAGTAGCGGTCCGAGTAAGCTTCCCTGTGGCACGCCGGTATGAACGGATTGCAAAGAAGATTTAATGTTATTTATTTCGACATATTATGTCCTGTTGCTAAGGTATGATGTAAGAAGCGCATGTGGTGTTCCATATGCGCCGTAGGTCAAATGCGTCGTAGGTCACATAATAGGCAGAACTAATAGTAACGTCACCAGACTGGAAGTGACAGCTATGCGTTATGATGTATCTTCATTGCATCATTGTCGCCACCTCTTGATACCTTCGGAGAAAAATCTAGCATTCAGCTAGAGGACCCGAAGAAATGTTTGGTTGTGTGCAGAAAGATGAAATCCAGGGTTCAACGGAAACCCGTCTGGTCGGGTATGTTCATGGCGGAAAATCTTCAAGCGCCGACCAATCGTTAAAAAGATGACGTTTCGGCCCCGGCTTACGGGGGCCTTGTTCACAATGAAAGAAAGACAGGAGTGAAGGTAAGTTATACAGGTTTCATGGTATGACGCAAGCAGCGGGAGTATATCGGGGGTAGATTGCCTTCGTTGCGATTAAGCGTGTTTGCCGTCGTCTGAATATAAAAAAGATTCTAGGTAAAGCCTTGTCGTCTTGCTCTTTTCTTTTCCGATTATCTTCGAGGCGTCCCAGTCGATGTCATGGCCCTCGGAGATAGCATGATCAGCCAGTGCGTTTGTTGCCACGCGCTTGTTCTTGACATCACTGTGGTGCTGCTGCAATCTTTTCCGAAAATCACCTGTTTCACCGATATAGACATGCTCGCAATCAGCGCAGGGAACCCTATACACGATGCTCGGGAACTTCTCCTTCTTTATCTTGTCTTTCACTGTAACCAACGCGTGTCGCAGCTTCTGCGTGGGTACATGTGCGACGTCGACTTCGTACGACTGGAATATGCGGGATAAACTTTCACTTACTCCGGGGACGTAGGGTATCGGAATCATTTTCTTCTTCTCTCGCTGGGGTTGCTGTGGCGGCGGGTGAGCTAGGCGATTCTCGGATTTTCGTATAAAAGAACTGGGATAGCCCGAAGCCATCAGGTTATGGCGAACGGTGTCCAGACCTGTCTTTTTCTCTTCCAGCGTAGAGCAGAGGTTCTCCGATCGGCGGACAAGCGAGGCAACAACGGACTTCTTGTGACAGGTCGGGTGTACGGAACTGAAGTTGAGGTACATGCCAGTGTGCGTCTCCTTCCTGAATACACTGAATGATATTCCAGGGCCGTCGCGTTTCACCAGAACGTCCAAAAAAGGCAGACGGCCATCTACTTCTTCTTCAGTGGTAAACTGTATGGCCGGTTCCATGCTGTTCAGGTGCAAAAAGAATGTTCTCACAGCCGATTCCTTGATTATGCAGAAACAGTCGTCCACATAACGAAGAAAGACTTTCGGGCGCGGCGTGAAGCATGAAAGGGCGCGGGACTCCAGTGACTCCATTGTCAAGTTCGCAGCGGTCACAGAAATTGATGCTCCCATAGCCGTACCATGAACCTGTTTATATATGCTCTCCTGGAACGTGAAACAGGTGTTTGACAAGCAGAACTGAAGAAGTCTGCTGAGGTCTGGAACTTCAAGGGGTGTTCTTTCCGGTAGGGTTGCATCCGCCTGGAGCGCATCTGTGCAAACCTTCACGGCCAGGTCAGTGGGCACGCTCGTAAACAGTGACTTCACGTCAAATGACACCAAAATTTCTTCGTCCTCTACAACCATGTTGCGAACCTTTTCAATGAAGTCGTGTGAGTTGTGCACGTGCGTTTCGCTTTTACCAGCCAAAGGGGAGATAACACGATGCAAATAGTTCGACAGCTTGTGAAGCGGGGAGCGGGTGAAATCGACGATTGGGCGCATTGGGTTGCCTTCTTTGTGGATCTTTGGCAGTCCATACAGAGCGGGAGCGGAACCATTGCGGCAGAGGTGGAAGTAGTAGAGGGACTTGTGTTGTGGCTGGACAAAGGAGAAGAAATCAGCCAAAAGTTTCTGCAAGTCCCTTTGCACCTTTGAAGTGGGGTCCCGATTAAGTGGCATGTAGGTTCTCTCATCTTCCAGCATGCTCGTCATCTTGTTCATGTACTCTCGTTTGTTCAAGACGACCGTTGCGTTTCCCTTGTCCGCGGGCAGGATCACGATGTTCTCATTGCCGCGCAATCTTTTTAGTGCCTTTCTTTCTTGGGGCAAAAGAGGATCAAGTCCTTGATTTCGGTTCAGCTTGGACAGCACGCTGACGACACGGGTGCGTGCCTCGTCGCGACGGGACGGCTCCAAATTCTTGACCGCAGTTTCCACGGCGCATACCATCTTTTTTATGTCCGGCTCTGGTCCCAAATTGAAATTGAGACCGAGGCTCAACACTGAGAGCTCAGTGTCGTCCAGTTTCTGTGACGAAAGGTTGTGCACAGTGGTGCGGTTAGCAGTTCTGGAAATGTCCATGCGACGAGGTAGTAGCCTTTGAAGCTTTCTCTCGTGCACGGCTTCGTCCCGATGTGAGCGGAGACCAGCATGGAAGTTGGCGTGCAGCTGGATGCTGGCAAAATCATCGGGGCACTTGTAAAAAAAGATTCCGATACCCTACGTCCCCGGAGTAAGTGAAAGTTTATCCCGCATATTCCAGTCGTACGAAGTCGACGTCGCACATGTACCCACGCAGAAGCTGCGACACGCGTTGGTTACAGTGAAAGACATGAGAAAGAAGGAGAAGTTCCCGAGCATCGTGTATAGGGTTCCCTGCGCTGATTGCGAGCATGTCTATATCGGTGAAACAGGTGATTTTCGGAAAAGATTGCAGCAGCACCACAGTGATGTCAAGAACAAGCGCGTGGCAACAAACGCACTGGCTGATCATGCTATCTCCGAGGGCCATGACATCGACTGGGACGCCTCGAAGATAATCGGAAAAGAAAAGAGCAAGACGACAAGGCTTTACCTAGAATCTTTTTATATTCAGACGACGGCAAACACGCTTAATCGCAACGAAGGCAATCTACCCCCGATATACTCCCGCTGCTTGCGTCATACCATGAAACCTATATAACCTACCTTCACTCCTGTCTTTCTTTCATTGTGAACAAGGCCCCCGTAAGCCGGGGCCGAAACGTCATCTTTTTAACGATTGGTCGGCGCTTGAAGATTTTCCGCCATGTGCAGAAAGATGTGTAGGGGTCCGCAGACACGAGCAAGAGTGAGCAGTGTAGATGCCTTTACATCAAGTTGTACTTGATGTAAAGGCATCTACAGCTGTTAATGCTGTCGTTTTGACAATACATCATAAATTTTTTGTAAGCTTGAATTATGACATGTGGCCATCTGCATAACGGCGGCTTAGTCCCCAATTGTTCATGTGGATAGGAATACCAGCTAGAAACAGCATCAGCACTGCGGAGTATTTAAATCCCCCCTGGCTGAGTGAAACCGTGATCATGGTTTGATAATGCATGACTGGTTCGTCGAATGCGACCAGTTTAAGCAAGTGCATACGAAAAAGCCAACAGTCACCAAAACCATGGACCACGACGGATTATTTCTTTCTTTTTTAAACTCTGGTGTTGATGAATGACAACTTATAGTGTAACTATATTATCGCTGAAAGATAATCGATTAGAAAGCAGACGAAAAAACAGCCACATACCGCCGGTGGGATCTGAACTCACCACCTTAAGTAAGCTTGTAAGAGTGCGTTGTTGGCCTTCCATGAAAAACAGGAAAAAAAATTTGCTCAGACAGCAGTGTGGTTAGGGATCATCAGCCTAGCACCCCAGAAGCGTGACTTCGAATCCCACTTAAGCCTACACTTTTCTCGGGTGTATTTTGTTTTCGCTATTTTTAGTGGCGTGGATGGATGCACGAAAGGAAAAGCTTGCGGGCAAAGAGAAGTGAAAATGTAGCAGGTAAATGCCTTCTGACGCTAAAATTATAGAATAACGCCATGATACCCATTACAGAAGCTTCAGGGGATGTTGAAACTAGCACAGGCAAAAAAAAAACACGGAAAAGAAAATATTTATCGTAAAAAGAAAATAATTATGTATGAGATGCCACTGAATAGTTATGTTATACTTGTTTTGGGCCAATAAATTGGGATCCTTCCCTTTATGTTTCGGGATAATTTACGAAGTGTTACGGCAGAAATTTGAACACATTACTTACCGTAATTAGCTTTCACATTCGGGAAAAGAAAGTTGTCACGATAAGAACTGCAGTTGATGTTGCTGTCAAGTAGTGACTGTCCAGAAAAAAAGGGCAAAATGCATAACTGCGATTAACCTTGACAAATAAAACATCAAATCTGCGAAGATACGTAATTGAGAGAGGTAGGACGCTGAGTTCTAAGAATATTTTGAGTGATGGTGACTAGCATGATATTGGTGAGGATGTATATAAAAGTTACCACAGCGGTTGCCTAGTTGTACGAGCATCCGCCTCACATACGGGAGGTGCGAGGTTCGATCCCCCGTGGGTACCAATCGGTGATACAATGGATACAAGCTTTCCCGTGCCTGGTGCTCGGCTTCTTTAGGGTGAAATGCTTGAGAAATGGGTCTCTGACCCTACCTTGAGTAGAAGAAACAAATTTGTGCCATGGCGCTCTTTGGCCACAGATGCCCTTGAGCCATGAAATTTCATCATCAACATCACGTGTAAACGTTGCTTTCGAACTTTCATTAGTGGCAAAGGTGAGCACTGCGTGAGTTACCCTAAGAAAATATGCAACAGTTGATGTGGTTATGCATAAAAGCCTACAACAAAATTAATACCGTGTGAGTGCTGAGATAGAACGTAGTTTTGTGTAGCGGTTTTCTGCCACAAGAAATTCTTTCACATCCAGCGTGTATGTCAAAAGTAAATGTTAAATGACAGTCAGCACCAGTCATCATCATGATAATTCGAAGCATCATCGTTATCAGCAACAGCATAACAACGTCTACTGTAGGACACAAGAATTCCCCATATATTGTCCCTATCCTCCGCCAGCTGCGTCCACATTAAAGCGCGAACTTTATTAACTCCTCGGCCCATATAACCGAAGTTAACATCAATCCAAAAGCTTGCTTGATAGCAGGAACGGATCGTTTCCGAGTTGATATGCAAACAAGAGTAGCAATGCATTTCTTCTTTTTTTTTCTTGGGTGGGGGTCGACCAAAAACTTCACAAATACGTCTAACTAACGTTAATAGTCAGTCGGTAACAGAAAAACTCCCACTAAAACTAACGCGGGAGCATATTGTAGCGTCCTATCAACCGTCGTTGTCGCTTTGGCTTACGCAGTGGTTACGACGTGGTTATTTTTTTATTTTCAATTCTTTCTATTTCTGCTTTCCCATCTGCATGCTATAGTGGCAGCGGCGCGCTTGGTGTCAGTTGACAGCTACATTCATTTTCGTATATATATCATTTACCTTACCAGAATGCATGTAAGACCACCAATATTGAGTAAGCTATTCAGAACAAATATCTTGCGTGCCGTAACTTGGCTAGTGTTACCGATATTTATACGAGAAACTAGGGTAGCTGGTATAGTAATCGTCCCGAATTTGTAATCTTTCGTAAAGAAAACAGGGTAATTGAAATGTGAAAATTATATCTCAGAGCTGTTTCTTAGTAACTTTTTTGTGGGCTATTCTTCCTGCCACCGGTCTTGTTAAACGCATCCCTCCCGTTTCCCAACTACTCGCTCAAATTAGAGAACCTCGTTTCTCCCTTTGCAAGGACAGCTTAAGTTCAGAGAAAGCTGAAGGTCAGTCGGTCGGCCGACTAGCCGTCATTTATCCATCCGCTCTTCTCAGGATCTCAACAGAGCAGAAACATTTTCAAAAACAAGCCTACAGAAATGCGCTTAGGCGCAGTTTCCAATCTCACTCCAGATCCTCCTCTCTTGTCCCCGTTCCCTGCGCTCTGTACGCAATTTCATCCGGCTCCTTTCTGAGCCCGCCAACGAGATTTCTGCCTAATTTTGTCGCCTCCTTTTTCTCGACTCCACGGCAGCGTACTTCGACACAGGCGGGTGAAATTGGCGCCTTTTACACGAATGCGTCAACGCGCGGGCGCGGTTTGCGCAAACATTCGCCTCCCTAGAAAGCTCCCATTTGAGAGTAGTTTCGTCTCGCTTTATTTGTTCACTTTAGTCTTCTTCGCTTCTGCATTGCCGGCTTCCAGCACGCTGCTACTGCGCCAGTCCTAATGGACCGCGTCGGCACACACACAATCTGCTCGAGTGCTCCGCTAAACGAACATTGCTTGTCGTTTTATTTCGCGTTCTGAATTTTTCTTTTCTTTTACCACCTTTCTCCTTATCTCTCCCTCTTTCCTCCTCCTCTCTCGTCCTCCGCTTTCCTCCTCTTCATTTGATTGCATAGCTTGCGTAGAGTAGCGGTGTTCTCCCCAAGCTCTTCCCTCCCAATTCCTTCCCTATTTCCCCTCGTTTGGTCGCTTTCGCCCATCCCCTTCGTTTCTTGTCCCCCAAATTATTTCCGCCCTCGCCAGCCTTTTCTTGTTTTACTTTCGATTTAAGACTTGTTCGAGGTCGTAATCTTAAAGAGTGGCCCCTGTGTGCATATTTGTTTCTTCTCTTTTGCTTTTGTATGCTGGCGTTGCTTTCGTTTCGTTGGCCCAAAATGGCTGCCCTGAACTAATCTTTCCTTTGAAGCCCGCCTCCACTCGTTTGGCCTGGCTACATGCCCCCGGGTCGAGAGGAAATCAAAAACCGCTTGCCAAGTGGTGCGAACGCATCCCGGCGCTTCCTTTTCCGAGGAAGGAACTTAAAGAAACGGGCCGGCGCTTTATTTCACAATTAGGAATGCAACTCGAAAGCGGGATTCTTTTTCGTCTTTGATACAATGCGATATTTTTCGGTGCAGTGTAGGAAGGCGACAGCGCCCCTGGCGTGGTAGAGAAAGCACTTCCAAGCAGCAGTCAAACGTGAGCACCATCTGAATATATATATATATATATATATATATATATATATATATATATATATATATATATATATATATATATAACATTTTTTACGTCTTGTTAATATAGCATAACCATGCTTATGCTTTTACGTACACGGTTCGAGCGAAGTGTATATTAGACAGATTTAGCATAGCGGAGACGCACTAGCGGAGACATATACCGGTTTTACGTAAGGAATTTGCGCATGCGCCGTGCAAATGCGTGGCCGGGTAGGACTACTGCGCATGCACCAGAGGCGTACTTAAAACCGGTGTACGCGTCCGCTAGTACGTCTCCGGTATGCTAAATCTGTTTATTGATGAACTGCTTGCATGTCGACATTTCTCTACACTGCAAGGAATACAACATGCGATTGCTCGCGTTTGAATCTCGTCCGTTAGTACGGCTAGTAGCACGTGACACGCCGTCGACACAAGACATGACGGTTGTTCGGCGGGTTTGGTTTCGGGGTGACCTGTACCTATACCCCACTCTCTATCGTCTCTGAAAAGAAACCAGGCGCAGAAGAGTGGAGGACATGCCAGCTATCATATTCCACTTCACTCGAAGGGTGCAGAGAAGAGTTGAATACCAAGTTATTTTTTTAACGTTGCTTACACTTTTTAGAAGGAGAGAAAAGCAACTGAATTGAATAATTTTTCTATAGCGTTACGTCGTGTGCATGCCAGGTTTCTTTGCCTGACCTGCTTTCCACGCACTGGTGTGGGGTTTATAGGTAAAGAACTAAACAGCCACAATCCTTGCTCTTTTTTTTTCGTGCTTACAAAGCTATCAGTAAAGAAGAAAATAAGTCAGACTCCGAGAAGCCGTCGACCCTAGTACAGCGGCGCCTAGTGGTAGACAAGGATGAGTGGGGAACTGCGCGGTGTATGCCAAACCGTATCGCTTCATGGCGCGAAATAAATAAACAATAAATTGAATACTTTTGTGACGCAGCAGCCTGGACATAAGTTTGAAGTAAAACTCTCCCAGACGCCCAAGAGAATTGGCAGCGAACTGGAGATAAGGCGGAAACACAATACCCAGCGGCAGCTATTGGAGCCGAAGTGAGAGCGAAATCTGCATCGCCTCACTGGGTGGCTTTTTTGTCGGTGCAAAAGCGTAGCTGCGTGCGTAGTTTGCGGAGATAGATTGCGTGCCCAACTCTCTTATTCTTTTTTCTCTCTCCCTCGAAAAGCCCGTAGCGGCGGAGGCGGCATGGTGACGCGTACGCCAGAGCCGCCGAGCAGTGGAGAAAATCCTTGACTCCCCCTTCCCCTGCGGGAATGCGCTCGCGCCGCAATCAGCCGAGCGGGCGCTTCATCGAGGCTCGTTTTGTTTACATTGCCCTTACAAGCAGAAATCCCACTTAGGCCGCGCACATCTCTCCTGACTCGAGTTGGGCGAGGCATTCTTTGCGCTTAGTTTACTGAAACTCTGACGAGTTTGAAGCGTGTCTTCTGTTTTGTTTGGCTCGTCGTTCATTTATAGCCTTACTCGAACTAAACTCATTGTACAAGCTTTGTTGCATCTATGATTGTGTTCGCACCTTCTCTTTCACGCTCATCGCGAATAAACACATCGGCGCTTCCTTTTGCATGCTGGAGCTTTCTTTAATTTATTCTTTGCAAATATTCTAATAATTAGTTAGCGACTTCCAGCTGACTTAACAGCTTTGCTTATTCGTACAGCACCGACACCTGATAAGGCTCTTAAGGCATTACACATTGGTTTAGGATCAACGCTGCAGAAACAGTACGGCACTCGTTGAAGGACCATGTTGCTCCGGTGCGATCACAGGCAAGTTAAAAAAGCCTGTCGTCAGGGTTAATGCTGTCAGTCATACGGGTTTTACTGCTGATAACTACGTCATGCGTACAGGTCTTTAGTCCCCCCTGAAGCTTTCATGATGAAGGAAGATCTGCTAGGACTGGCAGCCGAGATTTCTGCATCTGGCCGAATTTCTCGGCTCTTTCTAGAAAAACTATAATAAACTCAATAACTGAAGTGAAGGCGACAAAAGTGCACTGATTTTAACATTAATTGCATGAGCCGCAAGAGACTCTTAGAGCGAGCATAGACTGCGCATTGAAAAAGAAAGGGCACACAGAGAATGTATATGCTTCGCTCGGTACCCAGCCGCAGCACTCAGCGCTCTTTTACCGCCGAGTCGTGCTCTCTCTCCAAGTCCGGCCTGACTAAAAGAATAGTGGCTGCGGTCGCCCCGCCAACGGCCCGCACAAGTCGAAAGCTTTTTTAAAAAACAAAACCTCTCGAACTTTTTTGCCGTCCTATGAGCGAAAAAAGGTGACGACAGTAGTTACACTGCAAGCGTAACTCCCTTTCAAGCTAACGTGAAAGTTTACAATCAAAAATGCTAATGGTCTGTAAAAAAAAAAAAAACGAAAGACGCAGAAACTGCCGTACTCTCGGTGGACACCACTGCACCTCATTTTGAGGGAAGAGGTGAAAGAGAGTGAGTGGAGGCGGAAAGAAAGAATCGCCGTAGTGGAAGGGCTTCGGATTAATTTCGACCAACTAGGATACTTGAACGAGCACTGGCACGGCAAAGCGCACGGGTGTCTTCGCATTTCTCCTCCATCAAAACTTTTCCGTTGCGACTGAGATTCGATCGTGCGACCTCAGAACGCTGAGCCACGGCGGAGGATATACCAAGCCTCGCAGGATGAAATGACCATAAATTTCATATTGTCAAGCGCACACAATCCCCGCCGCGCAAGGCCTCATGGCCATGGACTTCTTTTGTCACGTGATCACACGAGGCATGTTCTCTCCCACCGGATGCTACCCTCGTTAGCCATTTGGTGAACGCGGAAGCAATCTTTAGCGTAATTTCTATCATTTCTAAAGCGAACGGGAAAGCTATGAACGCCTGAAAAACAATCCAGAGCGGATAATGCAAGGGCAGCATTGAAGCCGCTTTAAAACAATTAATAAAACAAATTAAAGCTTCTGCCTATCCGCCTCACATCGTAGGTAAGCATCACGTGGTAGAAAGAAATATGCGAGTTGAAGAATTTTCATTTTCATTTTAAAGTGAGAGTTCTTTAGTGTATTTCGTCTAGAATAAACAGCCTCGTCGTCATCGCGCGTGACGCGAGCAACAACTCTGACGTTAGCCTGCTCCATAAGAGGAAATTATCAAATTTAGCCAAAGTAGTAAGAGCTCTGTGGTCGCAAGGTTTCTAGGTGCGTGGTGCAGCATATAACTGCGAATTGTATACTAATTTTTCAAAAGCGCATAAAGGTCACACGCCACCGCGTTGGAGGACTTATTGACAGCGAGCGTATATACCCCTTGACAGCATTCCGGGCCATTTTGCTTGCGGTATGTTGTAGCCTTGCCATGTGACAGGGTAAAAGCTGCGCTCGAAAACCATAGAGCAGAAAAGGCGTAAAGCATAATATAAATATCTCATTATTAAAAAAAAGAAATACTCGGTAGCCAGCACCTCGATGGCATCTCCAACGCATGTTGTTTGGTCAGGCGCACATTGAGGGGCGCGGGATGTTTGGACAAACAGTCTACGATGCCGATAAGTACCGTATACACTGCGGTGCGTTTCAGCTACGTACTGTTTTAATTTGTAGCCTTTTAATGCACAGTCATAGCTTCCTCGCCCATCCAATTCATTAGCAAAACCACCGTCATCCTATCGTCGTTGTGGGCGTCACTATAGCCATCATCACTGCCACATTCATCAACATATACTATACTCATAACCACCCATCGGTAATTATATGAGAGACTGCAGACGCACACGTACCCCCACTCGGCACAATACCACAGATACTACCCAGGAACATACCTGACGAATATATGCAAGGTCTGCCACACTGCTATAGCAACTTTACCCCACATGCTCTGGCACTGTAGCAAAAACCCTGACGGTGCTAACTCCGGAACTCTCCCGCCGCGGTGGGCCACTGCATTGCGCAGCCCCAGTCTCGGTGACCAACTCTGGGCCGTCCAGCAGGCCCGCGAGGCGACGGCGAGGCAACACCTCGACGTCCCCACGCGGGAGACCTAAGGCCCCGTCGGCGAAAGCTCTGCAGGACTTTTGAATAAAGTTGTTACCAACCAAAGGGCGCTTAAACGTGTATCACTTTGAAAAATAAACAATTCTATTTAAACTGTTCTAAAGCGGAGAAAATGTGCGACACAGGAAATAAATAAAGGTATACGGGCGCATTTTCTTTACCGGGTTGCTGTTAAAACGAGAAACGAACACGCAGCGCCACATTTTCTTACAACTATTTGCCATCGCTGTTGTCATTGAAAGAAAGGCTCGCGAATCCCGCGCACCATTCTTCGTTTATTTCTCTCTTCGTCGCCACGTGTTAGTTCTCGTTTTAGTCCTCCTATTCTTGTTCTTCGGATGCATAGTTTCTTCACTAACACCCGGAGTTCCAAGCAGCGCCCTCATGCACGGTCGGCTGCACCCGGCGTTGTTTAGCACGCACCGGGAAGTCCATAACTGCGTTAGATTAAAGTAGGCCGTCGCTTCTGTTTAGCTAGAACTGCATGCGGGCTTTTCTGATCTTTGTTCCTAGCCCACAGTCTCGCTGTGCAACATTAAGGGCGTCGCGCACGGGTTGAGGCAGCGATGCTTCGGTACGCCGGCACCCGTTTTTTTTTTTTCCTGGCGTCATCCCAGCCATTCTTAATGGTGTCGCGCGTGCGCTGTGCTCTCTCGGCAGCGCACCGTAATTATTGCTCTCTCGGGATATACGGGCAGGGAAGATAACTAGCCAAAAAAAAATGCCAGTGAAAGTTGCATATCTCCCCGCTAATGATACCGGGTAGCATTCTCATATCCGTCGTACCTGTCACAATTCGTAATTTATGGGGCCGGAAAGAGTGGAAACTCGTTGGAGAAAGAAGGAGCACTAAATTAAGAGGCACGACGAAAAATCAGCACAAGCCATCCACCGACCGACTCTTCCGGCCGGCCGGCCGGCCGGCCCCGGGTCTTCATGATGGCGCAGAGGAGACATAACCTGAGGAGCACGGCACCACCATTATTAACGCATTAACCGTTGTTAAACTCGACGACTGCCGACGTGAGAGAGGGAATGGAAGATCGACTGAGGGTAGCGGCCGGTGCTAGCGAGAAACATTTTCTTATTCTTATTGGAATTTGTATAATGAACACGGACCGAGCGAATCAGAACGATGGCTGACAAGAGTTTATGTCTTCTGAAATGAACCAACCTGAGACCAACTCGGGTTAATCCGAGTATGTTCAAGTTAGGCCTAGAGACAAGAGAGTTACCTCAGTGATAAACTGAGTTAAGCGCAACCCAAAAAGCGAGTTAACAGTTGGTGCAATAAATCATAGCGCGAGATATTCACAGTGAAGCAATGAAAAAGGCGTAACTAGGCAATCCACGAGCGCAAACAAAGTTTTCAGATTATTGTTCTTTATCTTTCCTTTCTCTTAACCAACTTTCAAGTCACGAATTTCGCTTGCTGCTGATAGAAGGACGTTGCCTTCATGGTGCTCGTGCGCGTATTAACGGGGCGAACTAACCAAGCTTCTGTGTTATTGCGGCTCAAAACAAGGTTATCCGGCTACCTTTAGCGCCATGACATAGAGTTCCAGAGCAATGTATACCACCTGCGGTTTCTCAGGGTGCGCTGAAATTGCAACCCGCGAATGTTCTTACAATTATGTTGTTTAGAAATGCGACCGATGCGGCCGCGTGCCTGCACCAAGGCCTGGAAAAGTACGGGACAAACACTTACAAATCCTGAAAGCCAGAGAAGTGGTCTACTGTTCTCAAAATTACACGCTTTATCACAGACCACTCTGTGAAGTGGCTTTAGTATCAAGCTGGGCAGTTGTCCTGATAGATAAATCCTTAACGAAAAGTTTGTGGCTCCTTTTGAGCGAAAAATATGCGTGTATTTTTTTTTCCCATGCAAGATGTGCTAAAAGCTGGCTATCAGTGAGGAGAAACTGACCTTTCTTTTCGAAAAGGAAATGGTTATCACGAACACGGTATTTTTGGAAGCACATTAAACTGAACTACCTTGAGATCAGGGCAGCAAAACAGAAACTTCTGCCACTCTGCTCTTAGCCGGAATGTGATCAATGTTTTGAAAGCTACAAAGGGCTAAGCACTCACAGGGATGAACAAGCAGTGGCAAATGGTAGAGAGAGGTTGGTCCGGTGGTTCTTGACAATCGCAAAGTAAACAAGAAAGGGAAAACCTCAGGTAGCCTGCTGCCAATGTTTCGACAAGTGGACTTGTCTTCGTTTGGTATAGTTCACTTGTCGAAACGTTGGCAAACACCCTGAGGTTTTCTCTGCCTCGTTAACTTTGTGATAAGCAGTAGCAAAGTGTATCAAAAGCCAGAAAGTTAAGACGTAGCAGCTTATTTACGCACTAAACTAAGCATACTGTACCACGTTTTTTCCTCGTGTGATGTGCGACATCTGAAGGGATTTTCTTTTCCTTAGTGCGCCGGGGTGGAACCATGGGCCTTACGGCCGCATGCAGACTTTTTTAGTCAAAATGGATTTCAAGTGTTCAAGAAGTGTGAATCTGGGTGTTTCGCAGAGCAGTGCCCTCAGCTCTCTCTAAAGAAAGGTGAAAGAAAGAAACAAAGCAGAGCAACTACAACGACCACATCCACATTACTGACAGCCTTTGCTTCCTACATGCTAACTAATGCGACAAAGTATGCGTCATTCACAATACTATATTTTCTTGGTAACGCTGGAAATAAGAGGTCTCCGACAAATAGGAGGTCTCGATACAGGAAGTTTGCGCTGAGTTGGGGAGGTGTGATTCTGCAGCGCTATTAACAGGAACCTTACACGAGACGAATAAAGGGCTGTCTGACGTCTTCAAGTCCTGGGATAAGTTAGAAGCACTCATGCTGTGGAGGGCTGATATCGAAAGGCGAAGAATACTAAGGGGCTTTCATTAATTATAGGCCTCACAAATACGCAAAGGACGTGGGCATCGTGTCTATCTACACGTCGATCTCCAGTAACCAAGGGAATAATACCTAGACTGGGTATTGGAGGATAAAGACGGTTGCTATAAGGTGAAGTATCCATTCTGGAAGGAAAGGGGCGTTCATGTGGTTTTTAATGCATCCCGAGAAAAAAGAATGTAAAAATAAAAGGTGACGGTGAATTCCTCGCTGCTTTCAATGGCACTGGAAAGAGGGAGAAAGGGTGTCGTCAGTGCTGTCGGCAGGGCTGAAGAGAAATTGCCGATGAGCGGCCAGTGTCAAAAATAGCAACGAGAAACACTAAATCAAGAACAAAATGCTCGGCGTACCACATACGCAGTTCTCAATTAGGCTACTGCGCACGCACTGAAGTATCCAGACGCCATCGCCCACACAGAAGAGAAATTTACGTGTATGAGGGGCTGCTCTGAGCGCTGTGCCTAGCCGGCAGTTATTTATTATATCCTGAGCACTCCTACGCAGTTGCCCTTACATAAATCAACGTACGCATATCCTCGCTGTCAGGTAGATGCATCTGCGAAGGAGGAGCCAGAATGGTCAACGTGTGGTTCCCAGCTGTGCTGGAACCTACCACGAGGAAAACCAGCACTGCTGTTGTGTGCCGCGAGGGGAAAAAGGATGTGGCTTCGATTCTCTCCGCGCGCGCGCGGCCCCGACGGCGGTGGAAAGGGACGCGTCCCCTCTTCCCTAGCGCCCTCTCCTCCTCCGCTATCCTCCTTCCTCTCCGGCTTCTTTTTCCGGGTCGCGGGGCTATTTTTAGCCCGGCGCAATCAATTTCTATACCCGCTGCTTTAGAGAGAGGGATCCTGGGGAGAACGCCCACAGAAAAAATAAAGGGAACTTTCCTCCCTCTTGCGAACCCGTGTGACCTGCTTCCTTAAATAGCATCGTGGCCCAGCCGCTGGTTACAATGGGGGATTGACCCTGTTTTGCCTGCTTCAGCTTTGTTTTATTTTCTGTTTTGCCGCTGACTGCCAGGGGCTCTGCTTTTGCACCCTCTTATTTTCGTCATGCACGTTCGCACTGCCTGTTCCCGGCTGCATTCGAATTTCTCCTTCTTATCCTGTTTTCCGAAACAACCTGGAGGTCCATGAGTTCCCTGTTCGCAAATCAGAAGAGCGTGACACCACGTGACCCTTTAGCTGTGGGGAAAGCGGAGGAAATTAACTGAGCCCCGCCTCCAACAGCAACGTCATTTCGGCCACGTGCTTGTTCTTTATGAGCGACTACAAAAAGAAAAGAGGAAAAATTGTATTCTTTAATGCCTGATATATGGAATGGCTAGCTCGTGCCGCACCCATTTCGGGCAGCGCTTAAAGCTTACGTCGCCGTTCACGTGAAGGCGAGGTTCATTACAAGACGGTTCGGCGAGGTTTATTTCTTTCACGGCAAGTGTAATGGATTCATTATGGTGCGTGGAAGGATAATAAATAAAGATGAAAGCATGAACACATAAAAGCGAGCAAGGAGAAGAATTTGGGTTTGGAAAGCGGAAATCATCTCACGGGGAAGACAAACCTTCATCTTTCTGTATGTTTTTTTTACATTTAAAAATCGCTATTGTAAGCTTATGCCTTTGCCGTCAGTACGAATAGATACTTGCTGTCAGAGCTTTTCGTTTTCGTTCTTCAGATCCAATTTTTCCCACTGTTTTGCATCTCAGTCACGATAGGGAGACTAAGGTGTAACTAAATGCGCTGAATTAAGAAATGTTTTAATTACCTAGTTTACTTAAATTGGCCACACCTTGCGGATAATTTCTGCTTCGAATATGAAAGCCATGAAGAACAACAAAACAAGAACGATGCTGATGAAACTTAATGATCCTACTAGGTTCTATTCCATTTAATAATTTTCTCTACTCACCGTTGGCTGCGGCAAAGCTATGTTTTACTGGTAACTGCGACTCGGTGAGCAGGGCGGTAAAAACGAAATTGTGTAGAAAGAAAGAATTTGATACATTATACTATCCCTCCAGTTTTATGCAATGCAAATCTAATTACGCGGGAAATTAAGTGTATAGTCTACAGTATTTAGCTAGTCTATGTGTCAGACGTGCCGTTCGAATAGCCTATGTTATTGCAATACTTAAAAGAAATAACTCCTACGTCTTTACACATAAAGCGAAATGCGTGACTTTGCACCGCAACCCGAAAGCGGCTTTCGCATGCACCATCAAACTATCTTTCCAAACCTAAATATTCGAAGGGCAGCCATAACGCATTAACCGTTGCTTTGCGCCGGCGTACCAGGTTTTCAATTCACATCACTCAGCGGCACAGACACAACCTCTCTGAGCCGAGCATAATTTTTCTGCATACCCTGCGCTCGTGATCGAACCACGCCGCCACATAATGCTCTGCGCTAGCCAAACAAGGCCCTGAAAACGAACGAGATAAGTTTTGAAGAAAAAAAAGGCGCGTCAGCGCCCTCTCAACATTCCACGGAAGCCCATGCGCACGCTCTGGGTTCCGTCCGCGCTTCCGTAAAACGCTGGCGTACGATGGAAATGGCCGCTATGTGTCGCTTTCCGCCCGCGGCTGCCACAACGTAGGCGCCGCTTCCTCCGCCGTTGCCCATACTCTTCCCCTTTTGGAACCCACGTTTGGCCTCGGGTCCTAAATTGCTGCCGCCTCACCAGTAGGTGGCGTCAGGAAGGCGGACGGCGTAGGACGGCGCCCGGCCATCAAAGAGCGATTTGTTCCGCCTTACTGGGAGGGAGGGCCGTGCTCCGAACGTTTTTCTTGGCTGCCGATCACGCGAAGGTTCGGCAGCTCCGCCAGCACGCTGAAGCCCGTAATCAATAAAGAAAAAAATACTTCTATACAGCACCTTTAAGTTTAGGATAGTGCAAATGTAGCATTAGTTGCTGTTCGCTGCGGTCGTTGGTTGCATAAAATTGAACAATTTTTAACGGCAGAATTGTTAGAACGTTTTAGTTCCGACACCTTACACGAACAGGGTGCTGCACTGAACTTTAGCGGCACGCAAGCCCTCTTCTTGGAACGCGTTTTAAACTAATGATAGTTATGCCTCGCGTGAATTATAAACGCCACGCGGGTATACAAGTGCAAAACGTTCCGGTGAAATTGATGTCGAGAAACGAAGGTTATTTAAGAAAAAAAAATTGGAAATAGAAGTAAACAAGATGTTGCTTATAGCTAGGATTATCGGAGCTTCCAATTCTCACTTGACTCCTCCACTGAAAGGAGAACGCCATATTACAATGCAAAGTCAATTACTTTGCAAGCATCATGAGGGTACACAATATTTTGTTTCTCTTTTAAGAAGTTTTTTTCGGACCACTAATCATAATAATTTTCCCGGATCCATCTTCCGTCTCGAGATTGAGCTGAGTGATTTTCTACATTCATTGCACCTGCATGTCTGCTAAGAGGATATCCTTAGTGTTAAACTGCTCTATGTCAGTTAAAAACGCCGTCGCCTTTTTGTTTCATTGTTTTGCAAAATACGCACTGATTTTTTTACGCAAAGTTCACAAATAAAGCGGAATAGTTTATCACATAAGGCTATTCTTCCTATCAAATTTGTTGTGGCAGTATTGGCGGCACATTCCCTGCCATAACGCTCTGTAAATAGCCATGGACGGTGAAAAATGCCTCGCACAGGTACCGCGAACCGATTAGCACACTCTAACCAGACACATCGCAAACTACCATTGCCTGCTTTCAGCGCGCGAACAATGCGGTTCAGCGCAAAATGTCGTCTCCGAGTAAACTTTCCCCGCGACAGACACCGCAGCCAGGACAAACGAGCACACGTAAGCGAAACGCGAAATAGTTAGGTAACACGCCCAAATTTAGACGCGCTGGCCCCGCGCGAGCTCCTCTGTGAAATATTCAAAGGGCCAGCTCAATCCTGCCACCAGCCAGCGGTCCAACAAGTTTTAAGGCGCCATGCACAGATCGGAAAGCGGGGAGGGGCCACCGAGCAGGTGGCAGGGACCTTCAGCCCGAGCCGGCGAAGCCGATTCTAGCGTCCTGTGCGGGGCGTGGTTCCTGCCGAAGAGTGATTGCGGATTTCATTAGCGAAACCTCGTTAATCAGGCTTAGGGCCGCGCGAGCCTCCTGCGCGCGTGCGGCGTATCCCGCTGGCAGGCATCAACGAACGCGAACTCTCCGCGCAGTTTCGGGGGCGGCGTGTTTGTGCCATCTAGATGCATGGCTCTCGTTTAACTCCTGGCATTTTTATTTTTTCACGCGTGTTTTCGTGGTTTTCGCGGCGCGCTAACCAGACGCGCGTGCGATTAGAGGAAAGGAAAGGGGGGGGGGGGGGGGTGCTTTCAGCAGCCTATCTCTATACGCTGTCAAAGTGTTCGTAAGCCTGTGCCGCGATTGGAAAATCCCCGATACTCATTACGTCGCAACCGGACTCAAAGTGCGGTTTAACGGTGTATGATCGTTAATATTTGTTTGTAATGATAAGTTAGAAGCAGCTTCTCTTTAGGGGTTCCCTGCTGTCATCGCATGCAATGTAGGCAGCGATAGAGGCTGCTGGCTTTGCTCACACACACAAATATCGAACGCTCACAGGGTCGCACCCAACCCGCATTTCCCAAATTTTTCACAAGTCAAAAGTTCTGCTTTCAGAGATGAAGAAGGCATGCTGTAAGGGCACTGACTGAAAAAAAAAACCCTAACCTCCTGACGAATATTCCTGAAAGTAGAGCAAGCGTACTGCCAACATAGGCAGGTAATGGAATGATCTGATATTTCAGTATTGAGATATTTTATGGTTTCATTTAGTTTGGTTTATGGGGGTTTAACGTCCCAAAGCGACTCAGGCTATGAGAGACGCCGTAGTGAAGGGCTCCAGAAATTTCGACCACCTGGGTTTCTTTAACATGCACTGACATCGCACAGCACACGGGCCCCAAGAATTTCGCCTCCATCGAAATTCTACCGCCGTGGCCGGGATCGAACCCGCGTCTTTCGGGCCAGCAGCCGAGCGCTATAACCACTCAGCCACAGCGGCGGCTTGAGATATTTTATGTTCCTTAGTTTGTGTTTGAAGCTTTACTCAATTTATGCGTTCAGAAAGTACCCGAATGCACAATGAGTAAATTTGTAATGATTCTTAAATTTCTCGGCAAGTATTTTACATTTCTTTCATGTATGGTTAGGAGTAACGGCGAAATACTGCGAATTCTGAGCGTCTCTCCAGTAGTTTATTTGCCTGGGCATGCATATATGTGATACGATAACCTAATGGTTTCAAAGGCTCCGCTCAAATGTTGCCCGGCCGTTTTAACTGCATCGGCAAACCACGTGTGTCAGGTGGCCAGGAGAACTGCGGCTCTTGCTTGGATGAGCGTTGTATTTATTTCCTAGCTGTAACAGCGTACTTCGCTGTGGGCTGAACCAGTAATCTCGAGGTAAACTTTGACAACGCACTAATACTACACAGCATCAAAAGAAAGGAACCACAAGGACACCTTACTAACTTGAGTGGTGGCAGAGCGATAGCATTTGAGGCTGTTAATGCCTTTGCCGGAAGTGACATCATTTCCCGACTGGCGACGTCACTCTTCTCTATACAGTGGGCATTATCCGCACTGGTAACGTCACTTGTGATCACCATCATTCATCTTTACCCTAAAAGGCTTCTATTGAGGCATTACATAATGGGGGGACAATACAAATACAACTGAAATAGGTATAATACAACTTTAATACTATATAACATAATGTAATACAACAGAATGGGAAGTGATACAGTCACAATATGACGTTGATCAATGCTGATTAGCAAAAAGACTGTATTAGGCGGCAACAAAAACAACAACGACAAGAAAAAGAATAAGTGTAACTGGTTGAAGAAGTTTGAGATAAATGCGCAATGTCTTTCACTTAGTACAATGATTGATTAGTGCCTGTCTAAAAGTAGCAGGGTGACGCTCGTTTACAATGCAGTCGGGTAGCTAGTTCCAGTTTTCTATCGCAGTTGGCAGAAATGATTTATTAAATGCTAATATTGATTCGTGTACAAGTTGAATACTCAGGGAGTTGAACAGACGGCGCGATGTTAGGATGGGAGCTAGTAATAATGTGTCACGAAGGCCAGGGAAATTGTAATATATTCTATGAAAGAGGGTGAGTCGTGCGATTTTCCGTTGGTGCTCTAATGGTTGAATGTTAAGCGTAGATTTAATCCTGGTGACACTGTCATGTGTATTTTAATTTGAGGATATGAAACGGGCTGCTCGGTTTTGAATGGCTTCTAAGGTGTCAATTAAGTATGCCTGGTGAGGGATCGATATAGCAGCAGCACATTGAAGTCTGGTACGGGTGAATGTTTCATCTGCTAATTTTCGTACAGAAGGAGGGGCTAGGTACAGGAATCTTCGGACGAGGCCGAGCGATGTTGATGCACTAGATGCTAGATGTAAGATGTGTTCCGACCAGGGAAATTTGCTGGCGATAATGATTCCAAAATACCGATATGATTGGACTTGGGTTAGCGTTTTTGACAGCAGTGAATATGCGTAGCTGAAGTTAGAACGTTTTCGAGATACTTGCGTGCATTGCCAGTTTAAGACGTTCAGCTGCATAAGCCAATCGGTGATGTCCCTTCTCCTCCATCCAATGGGCGGACTTTATGACCAAAGGCACTTTTTTCCCGATGAGGCTTTCGTTGTTATCGCATTTAAAAAAAAAAGATTGATTCTATATGGTCATGAGTCGTAATATTAGATGTTATTCTATACTTTCGAGCAGAGTTGCTCAGCAAGCGTGAATTATTGTTTATCGGTTTTAATACACCCCTGCTCCCTTTCCTCGTCAGCCGCGCAAGTATATATTCAGAGTTAATGTCACTTCGGTCTTTCTGTCTGTAACTGAAGGAAAAGGGCAACAAATGCCTTACCGAGATTTCATAATAGATTTTGCAATATACATTCCTTTTTGATTTCAGGTATTTCGAGAATGTCACTAGAACGCGTTTCCATTACCCGCGCCCTGTCACCACGCACGTTTCATATCAACTTGAAAAAGACAAAACAAACCACCAGCTGTAAAAACAAAAGAAAAAAATCACATGCTTGGGGAATTCATAACATGTAATACCGCGAAATCGATTTCAGTGACCTCTGCAACGCCACAATATTCGATCCGGCTTCTGTCGAGCGCTCTGGCGAACATATTGTGTGCGCTCGTAGTATGCTCAGCGAGACGTTCGCGATCAAATTCCACCATCGTGTTTGCATTTTTCCCGCCTGTGTAAGCAACAAAGAGCATCGACATTGTCTTCCATTAACTCGGCAAGCGGAATGAAAGGAGCGACAGCCAGCAGTGTACACACGGGGCTCCCGTAGCGGATAAAATAAATAAGCGCGCGTGCTGCCTTTTTGCGCGCAACCAGGCCCAGCAAAGACTTCTTCCTTAGCGGGAGAAAGCCGTTATGCCTGCCATTCAAATTTATGCGCATCTAAAACAGTCCCTCGCCAAGCCAGCCGCGCGCCTCCGCCCTGTTCGAGGCGCTGTTCAATACAAACCCGCTTCCTTCCCTTGACTGCGAGGCAATACGAGGAGAGCGCATTCGTCGGAGCTATTGTTATGCGTTTGTTTGTTTGTTTGTTTGTTTTTGAGGTAGAAAAAAGAAACAAAAAATAAATACGGATACTGGCCTAATACTAATACTTTCATGCGGATCTATTTTTGCATACTTAATACTACCTTCGCTGGAAAACATGAATAGCTTGTTCACTCGTCGTGGTGGCTCAGTGGTTGTGATGCTCGGCTGCCGACCCCAAAGACGCGGGCGATTGCAGGAAGATAGCGACGCCGAAAGTGCAGTCAGAGAAACTAGAAGTGATTAATGGGAGATGGAGGTGTTTTTCTTAACGACCTCAGCTCGAAGTTGGGAACCTCTCCAACGCCTCGTCTTAGGGTGTCTTATAGGTGAAGAAAACCGATACGTGACCATCACTGACGCACTGTTGGATTTCATGGCAACAGTGTGTTCTACGAGTGTAAACAAATACTCTGCCAAGAAGCGGGATTTTTTTTTTTGTAGAAAAGCGAGAACAGCACCGAAAGCAATAGCGCGTATCCCCTTTCACTTTTAGTTAGGTTCGCACTATAGCAACTGCCTGACAGCTTCTCTTCAGGGCTCCTTCCTCGGCGAGCGCTGTTATTCCACTCGCGAGGGTTCTACTCCGTTTAATAGGCACTGCGGCACCACTCGCTGGCGCTTTAATACGAGCCGCCGCACCAGCGTGGACGGGAATCAGCCCCGAGGGAAAAGGGCTTCTGAATGTGGGATGCATATTCATGAGCCAATTTTCCACCTTTTCCAGCAGACTCTCTTTGCACTCCATACTTCTCACGCTACATTCACTTGCGGGGCGCACGCATTTCCGCTTCCCGTGAGGCACACGCGTAGCCTACGGGAGCATCGCGTCGCCTCAAAATGAGTAGGCACTGTCGTCACTCTACACGGGCGTCAGTGCGGGCGGCTTCCAGTAGACTCGAGTGGCGCCCTCTTGCGGGAAGATGAGGCTGAGCAGAAGCATACCCGTGAATAATTGACGCCCGCCGGAGCCTAACTGCGCACTATCCGGTAATTTCTCGGCACTGACCTCCTCGCCTCATCGGGGTGGCATAGGAAAATTCATTGAGGGTAACTCGCGGCAGCTTTCGGCCTCGAGTTGTTGAGAGTTGTGACGTGCCCTGCGGCCTTCCTGCTTTATTGCGTGCCTAAGTTCGAAAGGCGGCGCGCTTGCTTCATAGTTCGCGTATGTTTGCCTGCAAGCTGTGGACGCGCTCTGGATCAAGGGCAAGGCGTTCGCTTAGCGTTGCGACACTTTCGGTTCACCTAAAATACGGACATTTTCGCTTAGATATTAAAATTCGACACATGCAAGGTCGGTGATGAACTAAGGGACTAAAAGATTTTTGAATGTGCCCTAAAACTTCGGGAGGTAACCATTGCGCGGTAAATCAGTTCAACAAACACTTTCGTAAGAACCTCAAAATTCTGCAGCGCCCGACGCAATTGTAATAAGATTGCACAATCGAATGCGGTTGTAACTCGGCTTGGTCAAATCCTGTTCGTGCATGACTGTTGAGAAATGTAAGACACTGCAAAAGCGTTCACATCTAGCTACAAGCTAAGAGATAGGCACATACTAAGCTTACAGTGGTAAGGTGGCACTATTGGATTAACGTAGTTGTGGATTTCGATGCGTTCCTTCAGTACCTCAAATGTCTCTGCAGGCCGGGAGGCTACACGTCCTCACCATCTTCTAGCTAAGCGCTGTTTGCTCACTGTAATCACAAGCTTAGTGTAGTTACTTAGTTAATCAGGTTTCTTTTGTTTTTAAGGACACTGATGCGAAGCCAAGCTTAAGCGTCCCGAAAAAAAAAAGTCAAATATTCTGGCGACCACGACGGTTCAGCGGCAGCTAGATCACTGCCTTCAACACGCAGACCACGTGGTGCCTTACTCTGTCGCTCTACTCAGCGTAACAACCCAAAAATAACATAGCCGCCGAGTTTTTAAATTCGAACTTTAACTCGCGCTTTTCTCTGATGGCTGCGTCATTTAAATTTAGTTATTTTTTTGTCTTGCTGGTGGTACCATTTCCAACTGGTAATACGACATCTTTCTGCAAGCACAGCTTTAAGTATGATCTGCTTTGCGTTCATTACTGAGAAATCGGTTGCTCATGTTAGCAAAAAGGCCAATATAACCTCAATACGACTTTTCACCTCACAAGAACACGATGCTATGTTACTAAAAAAAAGTAATTCCCCTGTACAAATTAATATCCCCCCTCCTCCCCCCCCCCGAAAAAAATCGAAAAATACATTCTGAAATAAACATCAAAACAAGATCTACGAATTTTCAGAAAATAAAAACCGTAAACTCCAATCCCTAACTGTGAATTAGAATAACTGAAACCATTACCACAGCCAATTATTCGTATTGTTGTCTTCAACGGTGGTATGTGACAAGAATCAAGCATCATTCTTAACGCTCGCTGAGGCCAGAATCACGCAGAGGAGAGCGCAAAGTCGTCTGTAGCGGCGAAACAATAGCACGCTAGTCACAAAAGACAAGCGTAAAAAAAGCCGCAACTTAACGTAGGCAGCCTGCATGAAGAATTTACCCAGTTGCGCAAATTTTCTTCCCACCGCTAACATACATACAAGGTGATACTTGCCGGCGAACTATCTTGGTAATTGAAAGCTGACTCAAGATTCTGTAAACGGTTAATTATTAACAGCAAGTACAGGTACAGGTGGCCATAAATAACCCTTTTAGTACACGCGTTCAAGCCAAGGGCGAGAATGCACCGATAAGCACAAAACTGCACCCTTTACATCTTTTCCTTGCCTTCCTTTTTCGTTCCTTTTTTACCTTTTTATTTTTGTTTCCTATTTTGTTTTTGTTCTGGAGGAAGCCCATGCCACTAAAAAGTTTCTGGAGAGAAAAAGCAACGAGAATAAAAAAAAAACTGGATAATGCCAGCAACGAAACATTAGGCTCCACAAGACCGGATGCCCATTAAATGTCGGGGTCTGCTCCTGACAGCCGTTGCACTACCTCCTGCGGTTCCAATGAAAGAGACCTGGCCGTTGAAAGCCCAAGGACACAAAAGAGGAATAAAAGTCGAGAAATAACGTCGCCACGTCGAAAGTAGGCTACATCGGTCATTGTGCGCAACTGAATCAGACACCCGCCTAAAGGTAAATTTTTAACCTTTCCAGAAGAACTTCGCCGACCACACTAATCGGCCGAAAAATTCACTCGTCCTTTAAAAAGTCCCACAAGTATTTGCTGCTTGCACGCGTCTAAAATTCTTGGGCGACGGTATTAAATCGCACTGAGCGCAGGGAAGACCGCTCCCTCAAAATGCCAAGCGAGATTAACCTTTCACAATTTTGCTCAGCGAAAGACGCCAGAGAAACCGAAAGGTCGCGACAAGAGCCCGTATAGAGTCAGCATGACGGAGCACCCGCCTCATACGGCTTCCCGCAAGCACGCCACGGTCTCCCCGCAGGTAGCCGCAAGGAAACGTGACTGCTTCAATGAACGCACTCCGCCATAGATTCAGCGCACAAAGGGGAAGCCGCCAGCCTTTTTCGCGCTGGCTGACCTCGCCACACCAGCCACCGCCTTCCGTTTTTTCATGACGACTGCTTATTCCCTCCCAACGCCTTCTTTATATATAAGCTGCCTCGTTAGTGTTTGCAAATACATCTGATCGCCATCGTGCTAAGCAAGTTGGTTAACCGGATTGCGTGCCTGAGTAAAACTTCGTAACAATGGCCCCTCCTATCAGTCGCGCAGAAATTAGGGGAAAAGAACAAAAAGGGCCTGGGTGGGGCTGCCGGCGGGTATTGACTTGAGCGGAAACGCTGAGCGCATTTGCTCGGCGGGTACGTGCAAAGCATGGGCAGTGTGGGGCTTCGTGTGTAGATCCGCTCGTGTCTTAGCGGCATAAGGTTTCAACGCGCCTGTGTATTTTCATTCATGATAAAAAAGAAATGCCTTCACGTCACGAAGGAGGCATGCAAGGTCAGACGAAGCGAAGGGAGAGAGAGATTAAAAGAAAGAGCCAGTGAGATTAAGCAGCTAGTGATGACGGCTGCCCAACTACGCTACAGTAACAGGCACGGCACCGCTGTACGCAAAATAAAAAAGGTGATATGGTGTGGTATGGTATGGTATGGTATGGTATGGTATGGTATGGTATGGTATGGTATGGTATGGTATGGTATGGTATGGTATGGTATGGTGAACAAGGTACGATACAGTATGGTACGCTACCATATGTTACGGCAAGATATGGTATGTGTGGTTTACATTCCGATGATGCCTATGAGCTCCAGATTAATGCCGGATTAATGATTAGTGCACTGTGATAGCATGGCGAATGGACATTTTTGCATTTCGCCCACATCGAAATGCCACCACCACGTAGAACCAAGGGTCTTCGAACTCTACTACTGTGCAGCACATCTTCTTATCCACTTCGGCAGGTGAACGAAACCAAGGAAGGGTTGTATTATTTGAAACAGAAGAAAAAAATTGACAGACGCACAGATGGTCCGATGCGATCAACTGCGTGAACAGAAGGCGCTTTTGGAATAACGCTTTCTCATTTGATACTTTCTCTGCCTAAATGTTGCGCCAGTTAATTTCGGTTCACCTTGGCAGGATTTCATGGCTCGCTAATGATGTTATTCTTTACAGTTGCCGTATTTACAGTTCCTTTACTTCGTTTCGCTTTATGACTGGGTAATGATTTCTTTATGCTTTTAGATTTTCGCATTACACACATTGCGGCCTACTTGGCCTGCCGCATTGGACCAGCCGATGATGCGCGCTATCATTCGGCGCCGCTTACCCCCATTTCGAACTCGTTGCTCACTTGGGTTGTTGCTTGCTACTTGCCCCTCTTCACTTCCGTCGTGGTGGATTTTCCTTCTCGTCTCTTGTCGGGTCGGTTCTCGCGCTCTGCGTCCTCCAGGCGCTGGAAGCTTCACTCGGCGGCCACGCATACAGACACCGGAATTTTTCCCTAATGGCGCACTCACACTGCTCACAGAGTAAAACCTTGAGACCTGCCAGCCGCAAAAACCACCACATTGAAATCGGCAATTATGTGATGGCTGGCGAAGAGGAGAATAGAGACTCTCGACAAACTATATATGCCGGAAAACGTACACCCAAGCACAAGAACACGCAAATAAAATGTAAACGACAGCACGCACATAAACGAAAAGAGATTAAGTTGCACAACTCCACGCAAAGGGCCACGGAGCGCAGTGAAAGACATTGAGACCAGCCAGTCGCCTTTAGAAAACACAGGGGTGCCTAGAAGGTTTCGCGAATCGAGAATCGGCGGTGTGGATGCTGTAAAATATTTCTCTCGAACGTTAGCCAGTACTAGAGACGTCCTAACTGAGGAGATAGATCTTTCATCTAAACTACACAGGGACAGCGGTAGTGAATGAGGTCAATGGTCTCGTCGCAGCCGCAGGTGCCAGATGCACGACTGTCAGTCACCGCGATGTGGACAGAGTTAGCTTTCGTGCGAGTCACTCCTTAATGCTCTCTGAAAAGCAAGAGAAGAAAAAAAGGCCGCCACCGTCTGGAAGACGTTGAAGTAACGAGCTTTAACTGTTTGGTTTACTAGACGAAGAAAGTGAAGAAGAACGCTCCGCTCGTCTCGAGAAACGGAATGTAATACCCTTTGAAACGGGGTGGATTGCCACCATGCTCGGCTACGCGTGCACGCACGCCGCCTAGCGCCATCTATCAGAAAAATTACGATGCACGTCTACCCATTGTCGAGTTGCACCCCCTCCAGATACGTCCCATATAGAATTTGCTTCGTTTGGGGGGGGGGGGGGGGTCAAGGTGGGCCTAGAATTCGGCTTGCGGTGCGATATGGTAACGCTTCAATTAGTAGTTGCATGTATACTGTTTTTACCGATTATTTATTTGCTGTTTTATTTCTATAGCACAAATTATGGTGCTTTATTTGCATACCAAATTCGGTATACAACTGTCCCCGGCTGGGTGCCCGTTGTTGTCGGAGTATATATAGTGGAACGAATGCGTCCTGATATCTGATACCTGATTTAATATCTATCTGCTGCGGGTCCTTGGATCTAAGACATTAAACTTATTTTTGGAATATGACGGAGTGCTTGTCTTGAAGCACTCTGGCGTGGGTCGGCCCGGTATTGCACTGCCTCCGGGATCTGCCTGGGGCATATTAGCGCGCGCCTTTTCTTTCTATCTATGCTCTCCTATCTATTAACTCTCCTACTTTCAGCACGCAGCAGCCAGCGTGGCTCGGCCTGAGCCAGTAGGCAGGCCCGTGCACTTTCCTTTTCTTTCTTCCAATCAGCAGCAACAGCAGCAGCGAATGCATACATGTATAGCGGTCCCGTAACGGGAAAGTTTTCCTACTTGTTTTAGGATATTTTTTGGTGAAGTGGGGGGGGGGAAGAAACCGAAACTATGCCGCGATTTCTTCCCCTGACGTCATACTCACATAGTTGCACCTCTATCCACCATATTGGACCGTAACGTCATCATTGGCACGTGGCAGGTGGTTGTTTCTACAATGCTATGCTAGATGGCGCTACAAGTCTAAATGCGAAATGTGCTGTTTCCTAGTTGCAGCCACAGATGGCGCTTTGATCTCAGGGTGGTAGGAGACCTCACGAAATCTCAAAACGTCGTGAGTAGTTGCTGCCACAGATGGCGCTGTGATCAAGGGTGGTAGCAGACCCCATGAAATCTCGAAACGTAATGAGCAAGAGCTAACGCTCTTAAAATTTTACAAGCATGCGACGCATGCGACGTGTGCGACATGAAAGAATAATACAAGCATGCGACGATAACATCTTCAAGAAGTCGTTTCGGTAGCTCCTTTTTGCTTCGTACAAATCACGGCTTCCGCCGGTCACAAAGACCCGTGTGCGTTACTCGTGCCTGGTAGATTTGAAAGTTTAAGCTCTGCCGCTGGTTTTCGGCGTTGGATTATCTTTCGAATGTTGTGTTTTAGTATTCTGTTTTTGTGATGTGTAGTCATTTATTTGCAGCGTGGTGTTCAGTCGCTTTTTAACTACTTGGTTAGATTTTCATATTATTTGTGTTTTGTTTCGTCCTATGTCTGCACCTGCGCTTGGTTCGTCCTGCTGTACATAACAGCGCTGGTGTGTGCTCTTATTGCTTTTCATACTTCCATGATTAAGTCCGTAGTAAAAGCACTTTCTTGCAGATATTTATGAATTGACCCAATGTATGTGCATGTAAAATTTCTTTTGGGGAAAATATGCTCATCGCGTATGCCACTTTAATTAAGATCTGACTATTTCTCGCCTTTTTGTGCGCTTTCTCTTTTTTCTGTTTGAGCACTTTCTGTTTTTTCGCATTCGATAAGCATATTGCTTATCGCTTGTTCATTCTTTGGTGCGGACGGGGTTTGTTTTGTCTGGCTCAGGACTTTTTCTTTTATTTCTGCATAGATCAAGGGTCTTGATTTGTTATTGCTTGTTCATTCTCTGATGCTGTCTAGACGCTGCCTTATATATGGGGCTGTAGACTCGTCAAGCCGCCAAGTGGCAGCTTTTTTTCGTAGCCCCTGCATCTGTAGCACCTGATGAAAACTAAAGATTTGATTTGATTTGATTTGAATACACCTGTTAGTATAAAGTATTAGCTCGTCTACCCACGGGTTATTTATACTTTATTATATTAAAAGCAATTATAACCCTTGCGGCTGGGGTGAAATACAGGGCTAGCGTTTGCATTCATTCATTCATTCATTCATTCATTCATTCATTCATTCATTCATTCATTCATTCATTCATTCATTCATTCATTCATTCATTCATTCACTCATAGTGAAGTAACGTATTAACAGTCAGTCTAATAATAAACCATGCAATCTTCACAGGCGTAGAGAAATACGCCGCAGCGGTGCATGGGAACACTAACTCCAAAAAAGGTTGAGAAAAGGCGGCATCTCCATTTTATTTTATATTTCCTTCCTCGCGTTTTCTTCACCCCTATCTGCCACTGATCTTTACATCTCCCAGCTCCTTTCTAAGGCAACCAATCTCATTCGTCTCTGGTTACTTTCGCTTCATCCCACGACTTTTGTTTGGTCCTCTCTCAACTTTATATATATATATATATATATATATATATATATATATATATATATATATATATATATATATATATATATATATATATATATATATATATATATATATATATATATATATATATATATATATATATATATTCCCTGCCCTTATACGGGCGAGATGCCAATGCTGCTCTTCTCGATAAAGCTTTATTGCGGCGTCGAATGCGGACGGAGAGATATGTGGCGGTTTCCGGTCGAGGTGAGTGCTGTAGGCTGCTCCCCCCAATGTTTCCTTTTCGTTCGGTTTTTGTCGCCCTCACATCTCTATGCCTACTTTATGCTTCCAGTAGCTACTGAGGGAATGCGCAGAGTTTGAGATACGTCTGAAGCCTGTCTTTTACGTGTAACTCGGGAGGAGTAAATACAGTGAAATTGCGTTAACGCCAATTCGCTCCATTCCGGCATCTGGTTGTTTCGAACTTTGCGTAGTGTCGATATCAAGAGTACCAAAAGAATTCCGCTTGATTAGAGCTCCACGTATTCGAACAGTTTTCCGCCCTCACTTAGTAATTTGATTTCATGATGATGTCGCCGCTGAACTTGTCTTGTCATCCTGATTTTTTACAGATACTTCAAATGTTTACCTAATTTGTTACCCTTTCAGGCACTATTTATACTTTCACCTAATTCACCCTGCAATACTATTGTTTCTTATTTGAAACATTTCAGATGCACGAGGGAAGTACAATAGAGAAATACTTGCGCATTGCAAAAGTCTTTACCAGAAAAAAAGTTAGAACACGCAGACATGGATATGGCCGCTCAGAATAAATTTTTAATGCATGAAAACAGAAGAAAATAATTGGTGGGTCGAAATTAAGCTTTAAAGATTTCTTAAAGAATAGGCATTGAGCGAAACGTTAAATCCACCTCTGAACCTTAGTTATGCAGCCTGAGAGCACAAACTAAGGTAATAATTTTAACTATCAGGCACTTTTAATTACTGCAGCAAGCCAGCACGTTAGTATTGAAAAGTAAGAGCTCATCGAATTCCTATATAACTAAACTTGACTGAATTATTCTAGCACACGTGAGTTTCGAGATATTAGCGTCGAAGGTTTCACCTCCATCCATTTAATTGCGCATGCAGGGCGGCAACTATCGGCCCGAAACTCCTCCTAGCATGACGCGGCGTTTCGTCTGCAAACGTCGTAGAACGACTGGTGAAGTTGATAACTGTTTCCATTTCGCTTTCAGCGATCAAAATGGAAGACATGCAACAGCTGCATAACACAAGGGAGGAGTTTGGCGCCGACTGACACTGCCTTGCAAGCGTAATTACGCGAAAATAGTGGAAACTTTGGGGGCGAATGTCTGAGACAACGCGTGCTCGAAAAGCATTTTACTAAATGGAGTTGTCTTGAAATGCGACCGCATCTACGTTTCGAATATATATATATATATATATATATATATATATATATATATATATATATATATATATATATATATATATATATATATATATATATATATATATATATATATATATATATATATATATATATATATATATCACGCTTGCCGCAGCAGTGACTATAAAGTTCATAATTATATTTTAGAAATTGGGTACCTGACGGTGACGATTATCATCTCACTTTGTGTCCCCCTGTTTGCATAAATTATATGCAGCAGAAGAGTCACGTACCGTTCTGTGCCAAGTGTTAGAAATCAGTAAAGCTTAAGTTGATCATTATGTACGCAGAGAAATACCATAATGCGCGCTAAAATGTGTCGATGCTTCATCATTGAGTTTTTCATTTGCTTTCCTAGCAGCCCTTCTACGCATTTCTTTGTCCGCAAACATCTCGTCGAAGCTTCGGCCGGGGTCAAAACCAATGCCCCGAGCGTCCCTTTTTTTTGTCAAACACTCGCACGCGAGCATTTAAATGTCAAAAGCGCGCGCTCCAGCTGCGGTCCAATCATTTCTAGGTCCCGAGCGAACACGAGAGGGCACGCAGCCCTCATTTCAACCCGTTCAGCCCGCGCTAGACGGCGAGAAGAGGAGGAGGAGGAATTAAGACGCGATTGTTTATGTTCCAAACAACGTCCGTTCTGCCGCGTAAACAGCGAGATCTGCCCGTCGACCGAGCAAGGCAGCTAATGACCAAACACCGCGGCCAAAGCGCACAAGCCTCGTTCGTGGAGGGACACGTGAAAACGAACGTATACGGGGGCTTGTACCAAAAACAAACAAGTGCTTCTTGAGGCTTGTTACAAGAGGGTGACCGAACAAGGGCTGCCTTTTAAACTCTTTCCTTTTTCTGACTGTTGTGTAAGGAAATAAACGAGCTGGAGACCCCGTTGCTCGTTTTGGGGTTTGTGTGCGGATCCTGCCCGGGGTGTTCCTCCACTGTTCATTAACTTTGCAGTGCAACGTTCGCCCCGTGGCTGCCTCTGCGGAATTTTTTTGTCTTATCTTTCGCCGAGTGGGGAACACCATCCTGCTTTACGACTGAGTGGTGTGTTTTCTAGTTAGGGCCTTTAACATTGATGAATTAGCCCAAAAATAAAAGGAACTGCGTTGTTTTATTGGAATGGCACTAACGTATATGACATGAGCATTTGGACGTCGGAACGAAATGCGTTTAACGAAACAGCTGTTTCCACTTAAATTCTTTTCGCACAAATAGCACGGCATCAACTGCGGAAGCGCCTTCTATCTCGTAATTACAAGCATTAAGCGACCAGAAAATTCTTCAAACGTAAGGCACGGCTAATAATGTCATAAGCTTACAGGTGATACAAGAAAGCAACTATTGTGCTCGAGCGGTTCTACTGTCGACGTGAGATACCTGCTTCGCCCGTTTAAATGAACAAATTAGATCACAGTAACGAATATTCATCTATACGCGTCGTTTATTCTAAGGTTGAGGAAGCAAATATTTATCTAAAATATATTATCAATATTTGCGGAGCCCTTCTATTCTGCTTTTACACTCTACCTGCACTTCATAGTCGGATAATGAACTGTTGTTTTGAAACCGGACAAGACTGAACTCTTTACGCAAACCGAAGCATACAGCACGAATGATTCCGTCGTAATCTGCCGCACTCGCAAATGGAACTTGGCCGGTACACGGATAGAGTGATATACATTTGAGTTTATCTATTCAAGAAAGCTTGATCTTAGCAGAAAAAGTTTTCCAATATTGCGGCGTGATTTCTCAGCAGATGGAGTATTTGCAAATGCACCTTTAATGACCATCACAGTGCAGGCCAGTTGCCGCCCTCAGTCATGTCTCAGTACTCTCAAACTACTTCAGCTTCTGTCATTTTATGCCCTTGTACGTGCTTATCTGAGCCCAACGCGGAGATATCCGCCGCCCTCTACTGCTCCTTTTGGTCGCCGCTACTCGCCCTGGAAGTAATTGCGGCGCACAGCCAAAAAGCAGCTGTCGGTGTTTATTTTTTTCTGTCTTACCGAAAAGCAATTAGCCCGATAGTTGTAATCCTTTGTGTGAGGGCAGAAACCTAAAGAACTCCATCGACTGGTTAACGGCAGCTTTCGTGTTTCAGCAGCATTTCCAGCTGTAAATGATCGCAATAAACATCTTGAGTTAAAGGTAATGTCAGACTCGCAGAAAACGCGCTTTTTTTTATTTGAATTGAGAAACAGCGAGAACAATAAGAGAAAGCGACTTAAAATGGTTACTGTGTGGAAATACACTTGAAATATGCAGTTTGCCACTTTAACACACTCGATGCGGCGGTGAACGCTTTACGTGCAAGCTCGGTTGTAAAGTTTGGATATTGAAACGCCTAGTTTAAAAATTTGCTTGTAAAGTGCGCTTTGCCACACTAACAGCATTGATGCGGCGGTGCACGCTTTACATACAAGTTTCGTTGTAATGTTCAGATAATCAAACGCCTCTTATAATAACTGACGGGATTTGAAAAAGGAAGAAACGGCAACACTTGCCTTAACCTGTAGCGGAACTGTTTCCGTCCAAATTTCGATCATGCATGTTAATGGCACAACATTATAAAAAAAATTCGATGCAGACGGAATCGTCCGCTGGCCAGCACGGCGCCAGCTGAAAAACGTCGGCCGTATTTCAGAGCACCGGGTCTAATATAAAAGACGAAGTTCGCAGAAAGAATAAAGGCTATCGGCACTAGGCCTGGCTAGAAAGTTTCTGCAAGAAAAACAAAGCTAGTGCTAAGAAGAGCGTAATCGCCGACAGGGCGTAGTCGCCATTTGACTGCTCTACGCGCCTTGCTGAGGAGCCAGGCTTAATGTCGAGAAAAAAAAAACAAAAAAAAAACAACGAGCCCAAAGAAGGACATTCGCATTGATCGATCAGACAATCGATTTCGACTGAAAGGCTCTGAAAATCTGAGAGAAAGGAAAACCGCCAACGCATTATGATGAATCGCACGCATAGGACCGCCGGTGCGCGTTTACATGCTTTGTGCACACTTAGCTCTTTTTTTTACCTTTTCAGAGTATTTTTAAGACGTCAGTGTTTTCAGTGAGGGTCTAAAAGACGCAGACTATGCTTGCTTATTGTCTTAATCTTATAAACGGCGGGCAAAACCACTCACTGTCTTTCACGTGTAAAGTAATAAAGCAAACGAAGCACAGCCCCACCGTGGTGGCGCAGCCGTTAAAGAAGTTCTGCAGCTAAGCACAACTTCAAGGAATCAATTCTTGACCGCAGTGGCCAAATTTGTATGGGTGCTAAATTTAAAAAAAAATAAAACCCTGCTGCGAGATGTCAGTGCACGCTAAAGTACCCTAGGTGGTCGATATTAATCTGGTTTCATCCACTGTAGGGTATTCCAGAGCCAACGTGCAGTTCCAGAAGGATGTACCAACCGACCATACCATACCATACCATACCATACCATACCATACCATACCATACCATACCATACCATACCATACCATACCATACCATACCACACCATACAGCACCACACCACACCACAAAATACCATACACAATACCATACACCATACTATTCACCATACCATACTCCATACCATATACACCATACCATACACAGTGCGGTACTTTTCCATATCGTGCCTTACCAGAAACAGCACGTTCAGTTACTACGTATAAGACGCCCGAAGTGTAGTTCATGTTAGGCTCCAAGCGTATTTTAAAGCTCACTTAGCAATGACAAAGTCTTGTCAATTGACACCAAGACGAAAACACAAAGGTTTAAATTAGCCCTGACTTAGCGGCGCTGCAAAGCTGTAACCCATGTCCTGAGCAAATCCATGCTTCAAATATATTGAGGATTATCGTGTGGTCGAAAATTTGCTTCACATTTTTAAGCATAAAAACGGACTGCCTGTTAGAAATGGTGGATATTACATGTGAGACAACCTTTACTGCGAAACCAATGTGAGCATGTAACGCAAAATAAAAGGTTTGCTGTTATTTTTCATTTAAGCGCCACCGCCAACAAAGTGGCGCAAGTGTCAAAGTTGCACCCCAACCGATTTCATTTTCCGGAAATGGCAAGCATCTGCCGTTTTGAACTGCACATTCCAAACTCATGGCCAATGAGGGCAGCACGCTTCCAATTGCCTGAGGCGAACGGCGTAAGCCAGACAGCCTGGTTCGAAAGCGCACGCACGCTCCACAGTGCTTGATATAAATGTGCTTGCAGGCCATACAGCGCCGTTTGTGTATGCGGGCCCGTATCTCTGTGACCCACCCGCCTTCTCCTGCTTGTTCAGCGTAAGTGACTATAAACGTGTTTCAAGCTCTTTTTATTTGCGCACTTGCGCACCCTCAAAGCGCCACGCGCCATCCAGCACAGGAAATTGCAGCCCCTATACTCCGAGAAAGTCCCGTATATCTAGGCCAGCAGTCTGCGTGATCTCTTTTTATTTGGCAACGCTTGTTCTGCGAAACTATCGTCGGGAACGTGTCCTGGTTCGTTCTTGGGCCCGTGTACATCGTTTAACTGCTAGGGTCGTTTCGATCTTAAAGGGCGTGACGTACTCAGCTACTGAACTTCCACGTATCCCTAGAACATTCAGCGTTGTATATCAAGCGGAGCCCCATTTCGCGCGGATTCTTTTCGTTATCTTTTAATCTTTGCCGTCTGGCTCCCCACCTTTCCTATTGCAGCGGGCGGCAAACGTTGGTTTTTGAGCGCTGTCACTGATGTCATAGGTAATCGTTGCTAATAATAGAGTGGGAATGGAATAAATTGAAGAAAGGTCGTTAGTAAGCACGCATGATGTCGTTTTCTAATTAGTTTTTAATTGTTTAAGGTAACGACGAAAGGCTTGTTTTGAGACAGGAAACGGTTTAACATAAGATAGAGTTAAGATTGCTTACGAGCTGTTTCGTGTCTACGCGGTGATAACAAGATAAAAAAAAGGATCAAATCGCAAAAATAATAGTAGCAGTGTCCTTTACAAAAAGGTTCTATTTGAGGAACAGAATATTTACACCTTCTAGAAAGTGTTTCAAACGCCTTCATGATTTTTTACCTCACAAAGTCTGCGTTTTAAATATTAGACTGCGTGCATAAAATTTTTAGCCGGTTATTACAGGAATTATGGCGAGCGTATCACGCTGCGTCACCGGCACCAGAAGGAAGGAATAGAAAAAAAAAAGAGGAGTGCTGAATGGCGAGGGAATTAATCAGATTTACATCCAGCTGGCCAACCGTCTCTGAGAGTAAGAATTGAAGAATAAAAAAGGAATGTAGAGGAGAACGCAGATGCCGAGCACATATGCACCAATGCGCATACGATGTTGTAGAGCCCTTTTTCGCAACAGGTACAGAAGCAGCAATCTAACGGCTCCATGCGACATCATGCGATTATGAACGCTTGCAACCCTAGTGATGACCATTTTATTCCAGAAAGCGCCTGGCATGAACTAGTGACAGAGCGTTGACACACTGTTCAGTAGATATTTGCTAACGCGAAAAGCAAACAGAGTAAGCTACAGGGAACAAATGTCTGTTTAAAATTCTCAAACAGTCAAACAGACATATTGTAGCGCCAAAACAAAGCGTCGAGAAAGACGACAAAGTCTTTAAAGTTTGGGATAATAAAGTTGTGCTTTTTTTACGCAAGCTACTTTAACATGAATGCATGCTTTCAAACTTCGCGAACATATACTTTAGAACTACGAAAAATAAGGTAGACACTTGCACGAAAGTGTTCTTACTTTCGCGCCTTGTACTCTGCCTATATTTTTTTCACCTATAGCAAACAAGATGCAAGCATCTGTTAAGCTCCTGAAGAGAAGACTTTGCGGATGCGCAAATTTAATTGCAAATGCGTGAACGAAAGCTCAGTGAGCCTCCATTGCCTGAAATATGCCGTGGCGCCAAGGTCTGAGTATTATGTGTTTGAGCCGATTCATGCAGTTCAGCACATTTCACACTCTGAGTAGAGCGTAGCCTAGAAATTGCAGTCAAGAATTTTATTTTATCTTAACATCGCGGAAGCTGTGCTCTCAAGATGTCATACTACGACTGGAAACCGCTTCTGAACTGCCAGTTAGTCTCGTAATCAAATGAGCGTCAAAACGTGATTAGAACATAAAGCTTCATGACAAAAATACGCGCATTATAAAAACTCACCTAAAATGGCAGGTGCATCTAAACTGAAGCGGCGTTGAAGTGATTTGGATTTGGCCCCCTAGCAGAGGGGTACATTAATGATGTACTACATCGATTAACGAAATTCTCAACGCGTTATCAATGTACGAGCTCCACCCTGTACAATTGAAGCGCACATCGTCGCGATTTTAGCGTTTGCAGCCCCAAAAAATACTTTGTCATGCTTACATTCTGTATCACATCAACTTTTTGCACCTTATTTGAAGTCGGCTGGTGCATGTAAGATTTAGTATGCCAAGCGCCCGCCCTCCTAAAATTCTTGCGCTGTATATAGTGTGTCGTGTATTTGTGTCAGGAAGACACCAGGATCTCCGTTTTACTAGAAAATTCGTTATGAAAGCTGTTCTTTCAGGTTTGCACCTCCATTTGGCTTTTTGTACTTCTTTTGTGTATTGAGGTCGACTGTGACTTGATCACGTACACTGGCACACGTAGGCGTACAACCCAAATTGCCAAGACAAGACATCACTGCTTTAGCCGCGCACTTAACAGCCAGCTTAAAAGCACCTAAAAAACATTTCAGGGCCATCGGCAATCGACTGCTACAGTCGCGAATCAAAGGCCAGCACTAAGCCATTGTTTTCAAACCCTATAGTATTAGTGGAGAAAATGAGCAGCAGCTCGGTTCCCTCTTATAAAGAAACAAGTTACAGCATCTTAAAAGTTGGTATTAATTTTTCATTAACTGAGACACGCCATTCGAATTCTGCATGCTTGTAGAGCAACCTTTCTCAAGGCATAGCTGTTACACGATATGTAGTTTCCATACCAAGCGATATATTTGGACCAGTATCATTTCGTCTACTCGTTAACGATTCGTGTCAGTGGTCGATGTTGATGTTCTCCCACTGCATGGTTTGTCTTCAACGATGGCATTCCTCGTTTAAACTTCTGAATCAATCTAAGCATACTGCTGTTGTCAGTAGCGTCAATTCCATAAGCCCTCTGGCTACGTCAGACCACCTGCATCCTTCCTTCGTCAAAAACTCCATGACAGCCCGTTGCTTGTCCTTGGAATCGATTAGCTACATGCTGTGAAAAAGATACATTATTTACCTCCGAAAACTTCATGCGTTACCTGCAGAAAAAAATTATAATTATTATGGATAAAGAGTTACTTTTCAAACAGGTAGAATTTGAAAGAAATATATCATGCAATAAAGACGTTAGGTTAACTTTTTTATCAGTTTCGATACAGCCCTTGAAACAGTCACGCTTTTGCGAATTTGCTAAACAATAGATTCGAATAGAGGCGAAAATTATTCAAAACCCGAACCATCTCACGCATTATCCTCTCATTCATCGCCTTTCACGGGGAGCTATGCAGCCTCGAAAGTTGAGTACGCAACGTTCGTTTCGCCATCTCCATGATGACACAGTTTGTTTAGAAACGAGCTTCTCTATATGCGCGATAAAAAAAAAATCCAAAGAACTCCGCGTTAAATAGGCAAGGATTAGGCGGCAATTCTATGACAAAGGAATAAAACAAAAGGAAAGCATACAAACAAAAATTGAAGAGAATCTTCCCAGATATTTCCACGAAAATTCAAGATAACAGAGCTACTAAGTGGCCAAACGCAGCAATAGCAGCGCAGTTTCTAACGACACCCCGTTTTCACTGCCCACGCCCTACTCCTTCTCTCTTTCCTGTTGTCTTTTTCTTTATCGCTCCCCCCCCCCCCCCCCTTCCGGCTGTTGTGACATTTCCGGACAGCCTTATGCAAACACGCCAGCAGCTCACGCGCATGGGAGTCGCTTTTGCGCGATTACCGCGAATGGGCCGCGAGACATTTGCAGCAGCAGTTACCAGCGTCGAGTGCTCATAAATGCAACGCACTCTTTATGACGGCTTGCGACCGACCGAATCGCAGCGAGAAACAGTTGCGCGCCAACCGCTCGGCAAAAGGCACACAAGAGAACGCGGACGCAATAACCCAGATTACAAAATAAAAAAAGAAATAACAGCGCGTGTTTTTTTTTAATTTTGCCTTTTATTTAATGTTTTCTCTTGCTTTCCAGAACTGACGCCTGGACTGGTAAAGCACGCGCAAGTGAAGCTGCCGCTACTGCATCTGCAGAACATAGACCACAGCTGCATTCTTTCTGGTCTGGTCTTTTTTTTTTTATGACTGCAGCGTCCGTCTCTGTCGAATTCTGATGCGCCGCGGGCGTTCATTTGCGAGGCCATTTGCTGTCTTTTTTCCCCGCTACTGGCCGTTTGTCTAAACACAGCCTTTGAAGCGTTTCTTTACCTTCCTGTGAATTTTTCTTTTTATATCTCTGTGCATATGAAAGCCTACGAATGGCAATGGGTGTTCATTTGAGGGAACGTGCTCAACCTTGCTCGTTCGAAAAGACTCTTCCACATTCATTCTCGACTTTTCTCTTTATTTAGGTTCATGATTCATTACTGGAGGAAACTGTTCTTCCTAACGATCGCTGGGTAAAAGCAGGTTCCTGAACTTTGTTGTTGTTGTCGAATAATGACAGCAAGAGTGAAAGTTCTAGCGACGCGCTTCTCACCGGGTGTTTTATTAGACGCTGCCTAGTTCCGACCTACCCGCAACTAGTAGCAGCGTGAGCAAATAAGAAGTAACCATTGATCACACTTGCCTGTTTTCCTCCCAATCTTCTCCCAGACACTGCCGCGTGTTTGCTTGGTGAGGAATCAAAGCTTGCGATTGTTGTCCAAACCACTGTGTTCACGGTTAGTAACACCCCTGCGAAATCACCTTTTCCATGCGGTAAATTTTAAATAAATAGCAGTACAAATCCAAATGCACGGACTCGTTAAAATATAATGCAAAAAGAAATCCGCACCAACTTTCCCTTTTGAAATATGATAATAGTATGAAAATACTGCCGGTTTACTGCCAGCATTGCCTGCATAGATTAGTACACTTTCTTCAGCATTTTTCGCTCAGCCCATGTCTTTATCTTCGGGCTAACGTCAACATGCCTAGCTGACTCTGAAAGTGTTCGCGCCGTTATTTGCAATAATATTTAACGACTTTTACTGTAAATAAGCTCGTACACATGTCCACAATTTTGTCGCTCTCCTTTTCTTGTGATGTGAAACTGACGGGCAACGGGTTGCACATTAGTTGACCTATATTTGCATTAAATCGTTTTCGGTGCGCTTTTTCTATTGTTGCATGCATGCATTCCAGCGAAACAGACATAACTTCATAACTTCATCGCTGCACATTTAGTAGACGCAAGACCATCGCGCTGCGCGCGCGCGCACCCGCGCACACACACGCAGACATGCACGCACACTTGCACGCACAAACGCACATACGCACTCGTGCAAACTTGCGCACATGACAAACAGAGAGACAGATATCACTGACAGACAGCACACGCACACACGTACACGCACACATACACACACGCACACACGTACACGCACAAGCGCACATGCACACACACACACGCACACGAGAACGCACACAGACGCACAAACACAGACGCGCACGCGCATACACACGCGCGCACATCACAGAGAGACAGATATCACTGACAGACAGCACACGCACACACGTACACGCACACATACACACACGCACACACGTACACGCACAAGCGCACATGCACACACACACACGCACACGAGAACGCACACAGACGCACAAACACAGACGCGCACGCGCATACACACGCGTACACACACAGACAGACACCCGTGACTGCCTGAAGCAGGAGCCTACCCTCTCAGAGCAAAAAGAAGAGAAAAATGAAATGTTTAGCCTTATTGCAGTCACGTAGAAGTCGATAAAGAAGGCCACTTCGATCACCACACAGTGGTGCCACGAAGTTCTCAAAACAAAAGGTTGCAAGCCCTTCCGCTCGCAACATTGTGTCCGTCAGGCGTACATTTTACCGGCGAAATCCCTCTTTCATCATTGCATGTTGATAGGGCGGCAAATAGCCCGCACGTCAAATCCCAAACAACATCGGTCATGGGTTGGCACGCTGGAATTACTGACTGCTCCTCTTAAAGAAAACTGTGAACCACGAAGAGAGAAGAAATTAGAAAAAATGTGCTGGTGAGGGGCCCAATGGTGCCAAGAACCTAAGCCATATACCTTAGAACCGTGAAAAAAAAAGTAAAGAATCGGCCAGTCGAGCTCCTCGCTTAGGGCGTGTAGCCAGTAGCAGAAGCAGCAGCAGCAACAGAGCTGAGCTATAAGGCAGCAACAAACGAGCTGACGCCGGTTAGGGCAAGCGTTGATGGAGTAGCCGCAAGCCAAGTTCCCTGTCTCCGGAGCTCATTACATGTGAAACGTCCCGTGGGATCGGCCCACGGTAAAGCCCTCCTCCTTCTTTCCTTCTTCCACGTGCGTGACAGAACAAAACAGGAAATAAAGAAAAAGCAGAATCCTCTCTCTGCTCGCTGCCAACTTGCCCCGGAGCGTTGCGGTGAAGCCACCGGCACTGGGGAGGAAGGAGGGGAAAGAGGGCGGCTGTGTATGTGTCGGGCCCTGCATAATTGAGCCGCTCATTGCAGCCGCACAGTAATGACGGCGCTGCTACAGCGGCCCGGCCACCTCAGGTGGAGGAAAACACGATGCGACGAAACTGCGAGAGTCTTCGCGCGCGTGCGTGCGTGCGTGCGTGCGTGCGTGTGTGTGTGTGTGTGTGCGTGCGTGTGTGTGTGTGTGTGTGTGTGTGTGTGTGTGTGTGTGTGTGTGTGTGTGTGTGTGTGTGTGTGTGTGTGTGCGCGTGCGTGCGTGCGTGCGTGCGTGTGTGTGCGTGTGCGTGTGCGCGTGCGTGCGTGCGTGCGTGTGTGTGTGTGTGTGTGTGTGTGTGTGTGTGTGTGTGTGTGTGTGTGTGTGTGTGTGTGTGTGTGTGTGTGTGTGTGTGTGTGTGTGTGTGTGTGTGTGTGTGTGTGTGTGTGTGTGTGTGTGTGTGTGTGTGTGTGTGTGTGTGTGTGTGTGTGTGTGTGTGTGTGTGTGTGTGTGTGTGTGTGTGTGTGTGTGTGTGTTTACACGCTCACGAACGGGGAAAAAGTTCTTCGCCGACACGACCCAGTCCTTAACGAAGCACTTTTGAGATTTTAATTCATTTCCATTGATAATAAAAGCATTCATTATAAAGACTATGAAGGTGCCTATACATCACAATAAATAAGCATCTGTATCAGGAAACGTGTTCAGTGCGCTACCAGTGCTTAAATTATTCGTAACGTGTGGCGTTCACGGCCATCTGACGAATTTGCGCGTATACACACAGCGTCGTCCCTTCATGCAGTTGTGCTCAAAACTCAGATAGAAACGCCTCACTGCCTTACCTTCCCTTCCCCATACGCGGACCTAGAAGATTGTTGCTTCTCTCCCCCGACGCTACCACCTCTCCTCCTTTATCCGAACGCCGTCCTCCTACATGGGCCTAATGACTGGCGGACCCCAACGACGACCTACAGCGAGCCGTGGTCCGGTCGGCCATCGACATCCTAAGCGTCTATATTAAGACTGCCAAAAAAGGTCTTCTCCCCTTCGTTATCCCTCTGTGAAAGTGAAAACAAAAAAGCCTATTCAGCCGCTTTGGGGAAAATTAAAGCAAAGCAGACTCAGAAGCAATCGTGGCAAAGCTGCTGTTTTATTTTTCTTACGCAGGATGCATTCCACAATGGTCGGTACCATGCCCCCACTTGTGTTTTACATGATAGTTGTAGCCGCTTCTGCGCCATAGCACCTCATGACAAACATGCAAAGCCATGTAGGCACCAAAGGGCTGCCTTCCCCGTTCGACACTGTTCCCTCTACAGGTCTAAGCATAATGCATCAACCGAGCCAACCGGACTGTTCTGGACACAAGGCCTCAATGTTAGGCTGACGTCTTCATGTTCCAGCGAAGCACTTCCAACGAACTAAGTTTTGAGGCTTAGATTAACGGGCAACCACGCACTCAAACAACCACGAGTCTGCCATCTGAGCTATCAAGTTTCTGCGATGTGTATGCGAAAAAAGCTTGGTTCATTAGAAGTTCATTTTTTCGAAGTCTAAATTTTTTTCTTGAGTGCTTCCTTTTTTGGGGGTCATGCACCTTAATTATCAGTATAAAGGTAGGAAACAGAGCTGCCGTCTTTCGTCTTGAGCAGGGTGCGTTGCGTGGAAAGTTGGATTGACAGCCTCAACAATGTATGCTGGCATTGTAGCGCTAGTCAGCGCACTGTGTGTCTCGTCTTCCCTTCGTCCGTCGTCTCCCAGCGCTACAATGATGAATCTTTTGTCTGCATGTAGCCCCCTCTCTTAGCGCTGTTCCCCGCTTTTACTCTGAAAACCAATTAACGAGCCCCTGTTGTTCGTCTTCTGTATTAAGTGATCATTTTTTTTCTTTCTGTGCAATCTGCCGCTGACTCCTTGAAGTTATCTTTTCCGCAATCTGCCACTGTCAATAACTGCTATGCAGAAAAAAATGATTTCGCGCCAAAGTAGGTAAGCGACAAGATCTATCATGAGGAATCTAAGGCTTTTCCCCTTGTTCCTATTTCTGGCGCAGAAATAAATAAAAGCAAGGAAAAATAACTTCTGCTACCGCCATCTGTGGGCCTTTCTACGAAAACTCGTCCTGCTCTTGATTATTTTTCTTTGCGACCTTATAAAATGAACACTGGCCCTCAGCGATAAGACAAACGGCAAGAACCATGACGCGAAGCTTTGTTCTACTTGAGCATCGTTTGTTGGCCACCATCACTTCTTATCGCGCTCGCGGTGGACGCAAGAATACGAATTTCGGAGAAAAGTCAGTAAGTGAAAATCAGTGCAATGTCACTTGGTGATGAGGGCATGACGTTGCTGGGCAGTAAGCATGATCGGAAAGACAGTTCTAGGTGTTCTAACACACCATACTTCACATAATACCAACAATTTGTCACACCAGCATCTATCATCGCAACGTTCATCCCCAAAAGAGACTTCTCCCTTGTAGTTCTGGAGCGAATGCGGGGTCTAGCTTCTTTTACCTGTTGTTGCTGTTGTTGCCTCAAGAACGATGGCGCTTTTACCTGTGTTCTGCACTGAGAGGGTTGGTTTCAAAACGAACAAAATGGAGATTTTCGGTTTGTCACTTACGTAGCACTTTTTCCGCAAATTTTGTTTGATTAAACAAGACCAAAGATGACAGACATTAGTCATTTGTTTCATTTACAGGCTCCACTCAAAACGATTTCTGCACGTGCCCTTATGCACTCAGCTTCATTTACTATGAAAAGAATGAAGAGGTTATGTAACACCATCTTTAGCTCGATGCGAAATTTTACACTGTTTAAACCGTAAAAGAACCGACTTAGTTTAAGCACTGGCGTACTACATGCCGCTATGCTGCAGGTACTGATGAAGCTAATCCCTTTTACGGCCACATAAAATACATTTTTTTACACTTTTGCCATTCTGTTTCCACATTCTGAAGCAGAGTGACGTCTCCAGCTTTGCTTACACGGCGAGCGCGCAGTTATGACGAGATCATGACGCGCCCACTGTCTCTGACGTCACTGCAACCTACATATATCGCGAGCCAAAACCGAGCGCATATACACTACGCGACTGGCCAATTCCGCACACGCTTCAGTCTCTCCCACCTCGTTATCCTCGTTCCCTGCATCACGAGCGTGCGCTTGTTGCGTAATCTAGTTTTGCAAACAAAACGCTCTCCTCACGCAACCCAGCGAAAGGTCACCAAGCATGAAAACAAACCAAAAAATGTATCGCCGACGTCACCGCGATAAACAGGGAAGAGGTTTCGGGAGGGGAGGATAGTAGAAGAAGGACGACGCAGGCAACGGTAGGGGGCAGCAGCACTGTGCTCGTGGCTAGCCGAGCGCACAAAAGGTGCTGCTGCGGGCGCCCGGTTGATGGAGTCCGCATTTAACGGTCAATTAGCTGAGTGCCTAATTAGAGAGCGTAATGGAAGCTCGCGCCAGCAACTGATCTGGCTGCGCGCACGCGCTCCCTGCTCCTGGCGGCAGCTTATAATGCTCGCCTCATCCGCTCTATGCGCGCGCCCTCCTCCTCCAAGCACGCGCCCGCCGGGCTTCGATAGGCGCCGCTAGAAGACAGCGCGCCGCGCATACTTCACTGCGGGGCGCGGTGGCGGCTACGCGCTCGGCGAGGCTGCCGTTGGCGTCGCCTCGTCGAGCTAGCGAGCCGACGGCTCATGCCTCGGGCTCGCATTTCGCTTTTGCCGACGAAAAAAAAAAAAGGAGATTCCCGGCCATTATCTGATTACGAGTGTAGCGACGCTGCCTCTTTGGGACTGAACTGCTCCGCGCTACCAATTTTCTTTTCCTCGGCCTCAGCCATGCCAGCAGTGGCACAGAAACAAAAATGACTACGTAGACAAACAACTCTATGGCCGGATGCATGCGATGAATGATCGGGGAAGAAAGAATAAATTGGGAGCAAATATCTTTTATTAAACTCGTTCTTCTCTCTGAAACGTTCTCCTTTATGAGTATCGTTCTGCTTTGCGTGTGTGTTCCTTGGCTAAATGGCACTTGGCTTACGATAAAAAAGGAAAAGAAAACTAGAAACTTTTTATGCTTTTGCCTTTAGTCTTGTAAAGTTAGGTTCAGTTTTCTACCTACGGCTTTCTTTTTTTAAAAACATGCTTTTCTTTGGAAACAACCATACAAAGAACGAGAGCTAACGATGAGAGTAAAAATGAAAAATTTGGATGTCCTTGTTAAATTTTACAGTCATTGAAAATAACATAAGTTATATTGCTCGCGCGCACTTGCACACGCACACACAATCAATCAATTTTTTTCTGTGAGTCTTCTTTTTGATTTGATACTGCGATCAGCCAAAGGTGGGTGCGTATCAGCCTTCAGTTTAATTTATTCTCAGTGGACTAGGAGGCACTATGCCTGCCACCTCGGTACATTAGGCGCTAACTATAAAATATGCTAGGCAAGTCATGCGGTATGGTAATGTGCAAGCGTACCGGCATTGTCGGTAGGCCTACACTAAGTGAAGTCGTGGATGACCCGTTACCGCAAAGGTTCGGTTCTGCCTTCACATTGGCTCGCAGGAAATGAATTAACGGATTAAATTACACGTGAAGCATATATATTCTTTTTCCCCTCCGCTGCCATATAAATGCACTAAAAAAAACAAATACAGAACCTGATGCGCTACTCGACATGCGCCGAGGAGAACTTAACATAAGTTGCGTATGAAACCTAAAACACCAGATAAAATTGAAAATTGGTTTTTCTGGAACGGAAATGTCGCAGTATCTGTCTCACATATCGGCGGACACCTGAACTGTGCCGTAAGGGAAGAGATAAAGGAGGGAATTAAAGAAGACAGGAAGAAAGAGGTGGCCGTAGTGAAGGGCTCCGGAATAATTGGGTTCGAACTCGACCGTGGCAGCCGCGTTTTGATGGAGGCGAAACGCTAAGGCGCCCGTGTGCTGTGTGATGTCAGTGCACCAGGTAAAATTCTAGCCGATTTTGGGGAAATAAAAGTAAAAATGGAGGGCCAGGATACTGCGTTTAATCTTTGCGGAACAATATGTTAAAACAGGTGTTGACTGCACTGTAATACATAAAGAAAGCGCAATTTCGTGGGTCACCCGCCGCGGTGGCTCAGTGGTTAGGGCGCTCGGCTACTGATCCGAAGTTCTCGGGCTAGAACCCGACCGCGGCGGCTGCGTTTCGATGGAGGAAAAACGCTAAGGCGCCCGTGTGCTGTGCGATGTCAATGCACGTTAAAGTTGCCCAGGTGATCGAAATTATTCCGGAGCCCTCAACTACGGCACCTCTTTCTTCCTTTCTTCTTTCACTCCCTCCTTTATCCCTTCCCTTACGGCGCGGTTAAGGTGTTGAACGATATATGCGAGATACTGCGCCATTTTCTTTCCCCAAAAACCAATTAATATTATTATTATTATTATTATTATTATTATTATTATTATTATTATTATTATTATTATTATTATTATTATTATTGTTGTTGTTGTTGTTGTTGTTGTTGTTGTTGTTGTTGTTGTTGTTGTTGTTGTTGTTGTTGTTGTTGTTGTTGTTGTTGTTGTTGTTGTTGTTGTTGTTGTTTTTTGACCTCGCTGTGAAAACGAATTGTTTTATTCTTTGCATTTTGCTGTCGCTAAGCATTTAGACGCTCAACACCCAGGGCGCCTGCAGCGAAGAAAATACAAGACCAGTTTTTAGCCTCGCTAGAATTGCCGCTCTTGGTGGCAGCAAATGCATTAACGCACCTCAAATATGTCATCGCAGCATTCACGACGTCAGCAAAAAGGAGAAGTAATCAAGCCAGCCACCGCACGGCGCGGAAAGAGTATTTCGTGAACGCTTAGTCTTCAAGAGGCCACTCGAAATTCTGCAAAAGGTTGCACGCGCCACCAGTGCTGAAACTTCGCTTTTTATCTACGCCGCAGACAATTCAGAATCTTAAAGCGACGCAGGGACAAACTCAGCGTAATACAGCGTGTTTATAAACTATTGTCTGTCTTCGTCTCTTTCCTTTTCTTCTTTTTTTTTGAGAGGCAGGAAGCAAATTTGAATGAATTTTAAAAACAGCGCCTGCTGTAGAGGCACTGAAGCAACGTGCGAATTGGCGCGGAGATATCTTATACCTCGCCTCCGCACAACTTCCACTTCTTGCTACGCTGTCTCGCCCACCGCGACCGGCGCAGGGGTTTTAAAAAATTCCACCTCACATAGAGCCCACGCAAGCTCCTTGTTTTGTAGTCAAGATCTAAGGCCGCGAAGGGTGACGATAAAGTTCAAATGTCTTTGTCCTTTGCCTCTAGTCTCTTGCCTGGTTTAATACGTTTCAGTGCGTTCTGACGTGCATTGAAGCCTGTATATATTTCTTGGTTTATTTAGTTTTTTTTTCATTGTCTTCATCCCCGCATGGATATGGTAGAAAGGGAACGAATGCAGTAGCTTTTTGCGGGGAGTCGGCGTTTCAAATAAGCACTCTTCAGCTAGACAATTCTGTTTTGTCTGAATTTTGAATAAATTTCAAAAAATTTCAAATTCATATCTTTGTGGGATCCACTTCTCTGCAGATTAAAAGCAATCTTCGCTCGTTGTTTGAATATTTGCTGGGTATGTTTTTATACACTCGTCTCTGTGTATGTGTCCCCTCCTCGTTTGAAGGTTATCTCTCTCAATCTCTCTTTACTCTTGCCGTCACAGGCAGATATGAAAAACTTGAAACGGTGACATGTTATACACGATTCCTGAACGAAAAAAAAAATCTAAATAAAAATATTTAAAAAATCGTTTATCCAAATGCTCAGCGTCCAGAAAGCGGTAAACCTTATAAAAAGTAAATAGAAAGACTGTCTTTCCCTTGACGCTCGTGTGTCGCCCTTGGGTTATTGCGCACGAAGTTAAGCTTTTAAGCTGCTCGTTCTCGAGTTTTTGCACGCATTTGCCTCGTGTGTTTCGCAGCGATAGTGTGGGATGATTACCTTCATGTCGCTCCGCATTTTATTTGCTATGCTGCGCTCCCCGCGTCAGTTCAGGATAATTATATGCGAAACCACGCAATTTGAGCTGAAAGCACCGACCGTTTCCAGCCTTCACATTTTCGTTTCTTATAACCTTTGCCAACTGATCGCTGGAGCTGAACTTTTCCGTGTTGAACTTTCAAGCTATCAAGCCGCGGTGCTGGCTCAACGCGTAACCAAGTGACGAGAAGGAAGGCATGATGAAGAAGAAAATACAAGCGGACAGATTAACCAGACATGAAGCTCGGCCAGCTACAATGCAGAGAGGGAGGAAATGAGTGGAGCAAGAGGAGAAAAAGTGGCAAAAACTGTTTACGTCCGTCGACCAGCATCAGCGTTAGATAGCTAGAAACAGGCGACCCTTTGGCTGAGTGTGAATTTCCTCAATATTACGTCGTCGTCGTCGTCATCATCACCACCACCACCAGCAAAGTTGAGTCCTCTGCATGTAGAGCTGTATTCGGTGGAAGCACATAACTTCCAATCTGTATGTCGCTGTCTTGTATCTGCCATGACCCCGTTATGCAAAGTTCGTCACTTTCTCTAGCTCTCGGCTTACGCTTATGATCGATTGAGCTACTCTTTTAATTCCTTGGTGTCCCCTGTGACACTGTAATACAAGGATGGTTGTCTGTTCTTCTTGATTTGCTAGAACATGCAAATATAGGAGAAATTAAAGGCGCCCTGCGGCAGAATCAAGAGGCGCTGATACAATCCAAGAAAAAAAACATCTAAAAAAACAACCAAGTGATAAGCGGGAGCAGGGGCACAAACTCGGCGAAGAAGCTTCCGTAGCGGTAACGAAGCGCCAGTGGAAAAGCACAGGGCAGAAACGAATTGCTCTTGCGTCTGGCTCTGTCGCGCTACCGGATCTAGAGAGTGAGCGTGAAAGCGCGCGCGGGGAGGAGGGTCCTGCCACCTAGGGGCATCCTCTCCTCCGCCCTCCATCTTACAGCCGCACGCTCCGGACGGCGACTGTGGCGACGCCGGTCGGTGGAAGCGAATCGATAGAGCGCCGCTGCACGACCCGCACCGAGGTCGGCCCATAGCTCTCTGGCGCGTCAAACAACGGCGCCGTTGTCTCCGCCGCCGGTCGCCGCTGCCAATCGGGCCTCCCCACTCTCCCAGCCACGAGCGCGTCGGTTTGTCGAGAGAGAGAGGAGGGCAAGAGAAAGACACCGGCTGCTGCTTTCCGGCCACTAGCGGCATTCCTCCTTGCTCGTGAGAATGGAAAGCAAAGACAAGAAAAAAACTCATAGAAAGGTGGTTTGGTACTTATTATGAAGTGGCTGCTAGTTTGTAGTCGGGTGCATTGAAATCCACCGCAGTGCGTACTAAAAAGCACAAATGAAGCGCTTGCATATTATGCCTGCAAACTGACTAATAACTCCAAACGTATAGTGCACAGAATGAGCCTATTTATCTAGAGCGCTCTTGCTGTGAGCGGCCGAACAGAATGTGATGAGCAGCCTAAGCTATTCCGTTTAAAGAATAATATTTTTGCGTCATTGCAGTCAAGTGGAATTATAGTAAACTCTAACAAAAGCATCACAAATAGAACCCAGCAGCTTCACTTTACGATTACGACGTCATTTGCTACGTCATCTACAAGTCCAGCGTTAATTAAAGACTGGCAAACTCTGTGCATCGAATGTAATAAGTGCAGATGTTGCACACTTTCCCCAAGAAGGTAAAAAAGGGAGGATGAGTGTTTAGAAATACAGCTCCAGCTGTAAAGTATATTGCCTCATATCAAGTGCTAATAAAGAATAGTTTGACTACAGTTAATGCTCGCGTATCCGACAGGACACGCTACTAGAAACAAAGTAACACTGTCAAAAACGCACTCAAAGGAATCAAAGTTTCAGATAAGAAACTGAGAACATCACTTTGTTTTGTCCAGCTTCGACAAATACTACTGAGAGAAGCGAATACTTTGCTTGTTAGTTATAATTATAGCAGCAGTGGGGTTTCATATGCTACGGAACCATTTGCAGCTTTCGCGACGCGCGAGTGGCTCGCAATTCTGTGCGGAACTATACTTTAGGAGCCCTAGCATCCCATGTCATCTAATGATTACATTTGACGTATGCCTTCAAAGCCGTAGGTCATGTTTCGTTTGCTTTTCCAGCTACTTCGCAGTAGCCTCTGGAACAGCTGTCGGTACAGAGTCCAGCTCAAACGAATGGGCTGCGACTTTTTTTTTCTTTGTAATTCAATTCTGAAGGTTGAGTCCCTGTCCTTCACAGCTTACGCCCGGAACACGTCGTCGATCCAGATCGAGCTGCTAGCCTCTCGAGATGCCCACAATACGTGTCAGAATAGTTGACACGCGTTTGACTTCCCGGCGAACAGCTGCTTTTCAAACTGCATTCTCGAAAACGGCATGTGTAATGCGGCAGCAGTGATATCTCTTTTTCTTTTCGCCATCTTGGATCTCTGAGGCAAACTTTGAGCAAAATATGAAAACGGGAGAAAAATGATAGACGAAATAACAAAAAGAAATGTCTGAAGCCGGTCGCGTTTTCAGTAGAGGAGGGGGCAACGTCTAGGAGGTCAGCGCGCTATCAAGGCGGCGTTGGAATAACGGCCGGAGCGGGGGCAGTAGTGACACGTGAAAGCTGCACGCCGCTGCTGCCGCCGGCAAGACTTCGGGGAGGAGACGTGACGGGCACCCGGACTGCAACTGCCTTCCTCTGCGTCTATCACGCAGCGTTTCCTCCATCGCATTCTGCTTTTACGCCCTTCTGTCAGTTTCCGCTTTCTATTTCCTTTTTCTATCTTGGTCCAACTCGGCCGCTTACCGCCCCAACGTCTCCTTTGTGAAGGCCCGCGTCTGACGTCTTTGTCACTCGTCCATGTTCGGCAAGCTGCAATGGCAAGACCCCATCAAAGAAGCTGTAATGTTAACAACAAAAAAGTAAAATGAAGCGAGCTCAGTTCTTCCCTTACTTAGTTGCTTCTTCTTTTCCTCGAGTCATAACGTGCCAAGTGAGACTTCTGAAAATGATACCGAGCTGAATGCTGAGCCATCGTGTTACTACGGCCTCATTTCGGTTTCTTTCCTTCTTCAGGAAAAAGGAGAGAGAGAGAAAGGGAAGTGAATGGAAGAACGAAGGTGTCAGTCTCGTGAACGTAGAAATGACACTGCTCCCCAGGCCCCATACGTCACCCACCGCTTTGTTTTCTCTTGTATGCAAGTGCCCGCCGGCTCAACGTCGGGAGAAGATTTTTCTTTTTTTTTTTCGCTCAGGCATCATCGAAGTTTTTTTTTTTTTGCTCTTCTTGAAGATATCCCTAGGAAGCTGTTTTTCGTCAAGCGCTTCCGGCTTCTCGAGTTTCTAGGCAGCACGGATCTTCACCGGGGGATCATGCCGTTGTGACAGCTGTCCTAACAGCGCGCCTCCGAGGCACGGGTTCGATTGAAAATGTAGTAATGATGCGATTCGATTGGGGTTGTTACTTTGTGCGCACTTTTGTAAAACTAAAAGGAGTAAGTTTCAGTACAACAACTGGTGCAGCTGCAAGACCATCCGCTTGATGAGCAGGACAGTCTTCCTTCGACTATATCAACCACTGCAAGACGACTTCTGATGTATGCATAAATTAATTATCACGAGAAAATTTCAAATATAGCACAAAGCTGAACTCCCTTTGTTGCGCTAACAAAAACCCCGTAAGGCTCCGAGCTTGTTCCACTCAACCACCGTGCAAAGTGGAACGTGTGAAAACATCTTACGCACATTGCTAACCTGAATTCATGTTCATCCAATGTGAGAAAAATAGCATCATTAGTGTTTTGCATAAAGTTAACGACTTACTTTGAGAATTTGATGAATGAATTTTTATGCGTGTATGCGGCACTGCTGACTCTACGCCATCCAATAGTGGAGGATGACCGATTTTTTTCAGATTCAGGAACACTTTCTCTCACATTCCATCAGCAGCTTAACTGAGCAGTTTGCTGGACAAAATCCTCCTTCGCATCTCTCCAATTGACCCTGCCCAGTGTCAGCTGCGGCCCCTTTATTCCGGAAAACTTCTTAATCTCATCTGTCGACCTGTTTTCCTGCCACCTCCTGCTCACTTTACTTAATTTTTTTTTTGAAATCGGGTCTGTTACCCTTATCGGCCATTGGTTATCTTGCCTTCGTGTTACATGCCCTGCACAAGCCCATTTCTTCTTGATGATTTCGATTAGGCTTTCATCAACTCGCGTTTGTTCCTTGACGCAGTCTGCTCCCGTTATATCTTTTAATGCTACACCTATTATTTTCCTTTGCATTGCTCGCTGCGTTGTCCTCAATTTAAGTTGAGCCTTTTTCCTTAGGCTCCCTGTTTCTGCCTCATAGGTTAGTACGGGTTAGATACCTTTGATCTAAATCTTAATTAACAGTAATCATGCACTGCGTCTTCAGCTTAGAGTGAGTGCCGTGGCCAAAATATAATCCCCAAGACACTGCATCAATTGCTGAACGCCATAGCTACAGGGCCGTCGTGGCAGGAATAACAACGTGCACAATGATGTCCATCGTAGCTTGCCGTCTGTTCTGTTCTACTGATGGCAGAGAGGACCCCAGGCGCTGCCTGAAGTTCCATGTAGTAACACACCAGTTGACCTCGCGATCGCTGAAGTGCGCAGAAGCTCCCAGCGAAGCTGACTTTGCCACCATTTTTCGTAGCTTCTGTGGCATTCAGACCTACCTTCCTGAAGGTGTGTCGGCAGTGATGCAGCATAAGAGGAAGCGCAATGACCTTAAAGTGTCATTTGCGCACAATTCTTGTTTCCAGGTGAAAACCTTATTCAAACTTCTTTGCTGGTGGCCACTTTCTGATATCGCGGAGTCTGTTGGAAAGGCGTGAATGGGCTAACATCGTGAATACGCTTGCAGCAACAAAATGTTTTCCGTGTTAGATATATTATCAGGACTTCCACGGTTGTTAATATTACACTATGTTTCCCCCACTTAGCTGCTTTTTCAAAAAGAAAACTCATGTCTTTCTGTTCTTCAACGCAGTTTTTGCACCTTTATTATCCAAAGTCGTGTGCACGTAATCTGTTCTTTGTGGACTCCTGGCCAAGCGTGGAGGCCGTTAAAGTGTGTTAGCTAAGTTAAAGCGTTTCTCTCACGTTTGGCATGCCCTTCTTATTGATAAATCGCAATCTGTTTCTTTACGCGATCTTCTAAGCGTTTATCATCATCTCTTACTCATATGATTTACACGGTACCCGCCCCCTGTTCAGTGCTTAATATCTTACGGTCACATGACCGCTTAGTGCAAAACATTCCTGTCTGCAAGTGCACATAAACGCGTGATAAACACTGTTTTCAAACATTCCACTTTTGCAGCACAGAGGAAAATCGCAGAATTCGCGAAAAGAGGAGACTGGGAACAGCTCGCTTGTTGTGAACATGTTGTGAGTAACAAGCAGGCACCAATTTCCTAGGGATATGCGCAGGATCGACCACCACGCTCTGTCTGATGTACTCGTGCAAGTCTTTTGCGCCATGCGTAAAAAGAAAGATATGTGCACCATACTGCTCGCCTCACTGCCGTAGCGCTGTAAGTCATGTATACCTTATAGTGCTGCTTTTCTTTTACTCTTGTATTACACGTGGCATGGCATGCGCCTCTCAAGGAGACTCAGAGTTGTAGGACACCTGCTGATGTGGTGTTTTTTGTTTGTTTTTTTCATCCCAGCAACAGGGGCCAAAGTTTCGTTTTTTTCTGTTTTTTCCCGCTTCGTGAAATTTATCCGTCCCGTTTTTGCAAGCAAATCGCATTCGCGTGCTTTTCACTCAGCGCCACCGGCCACGACCATACCAGACCCGTTTTCCATCGAGAAATAAAGACGAGAAAATGAAAGAAAGCAGCAGCCAACCAACGCCCGCGCATAGCTGGGAACGGCCTGACGCATTCGCCTTTTTTTTTTTTTGAAACTCGCAAACGCCGAGCAACAAATGAGAGTCGCTCCGCAAACAGGTTTTGCACTTACCTCTCGAGCGGAAAACAAAAGCACGCTCGAAGAAACCGAAGAAATACGCAGGATACTCTAAACAGAGGGAGAGAAAGAGATAAATAGAAAGCAGAGCGAGATCTTCGATATCAAAAGTTCCGCTTCGCGCGGGAAGCAGAGGAGTGCGCACGAGGGAGAGGCGCTGGAGTCCCACCCACAGCAGGGGAGCTGGAAGAGGAGAGTCTCCCAGGGAACACGATACGGTGGCGGCGCCGGCGGAACGTCGCTCGCCGGCGGCGCCGCGTTTTCGCGTCGTCGCATATTTGACTACGGAGCAGCGCGGACGCTTTGCACGAACGGGCCGGGGGCGGTGTGTGCGTTCGCGGAGAAGAAGGAACTGGGTACGAGCGCTGGCACTGCCAAGAGTTATACGAGACTACGAATACGACGAAGATGGGAAGGAGAAGGGTTCCGATTGATTTCTTTTTTTCTTTTCTCTTCCGTCCTTCGGTCGCGATACCACGGTATTGGACGAGTTCGGTCGCCGATGTATCACGGAGAGAAATTTCGATTACTGGCGTCGCTGCCTGCCGCTGAACTCGCCCAGTGTATTTGTTCGCGAGGCTCTTCATCGTCCAGTTGTCCCTCTGTGCTGCTGCCGTTTTCTTGTTTGTTAGCACCGAGATGTACGCACATGCGTGGAGGGAAAAATGTCTCTCGGGTCGGTCAGTGTATGTCTCCTGACGGACACGAAATCGTTCCTGAGGTCGCGTAGCGAGAACATTTGGGCCTTGGCGAGCGGTCCCGCGAGGAACTCCTATGTTTACTTTGCGCTGGGTTTGATTGTAATCTATCGCTAGGCGAATCGGCAATACACAGCAGCGTCCGGAGCATTTGGAATAGAAAAGAAGAAAAAAAAAGAAAGGCTAAGGAAAGGTAGCTCCCTGCTGTACATGGTCTTCGCAATTTTTTCCTGTTAGTTGTAATCCAAAGTCGTACAGCAACAGCCGTAAAAGTAGCTGAAAAAAAAAACTGTCGGGTGATCTAAAAATAGTAACAGAACTAGTATCAGCCACTTGGGCCTGCAACTTCACCGTGTTCGTGTTTTGGTACTTCTTGTCTAATGGCGAAGCTCTGCCGTTATTTCATTGAATATTACATACTTCATTTGCCGATTTCATTGGACGTAATACTGGATCTGCATCTTCTGTTTTAACTCTTTAGGACGCTCTGTATACTAACGCCGTAAAAATGTGATGTGAATATGACCTTTCGACACGCGTGAGTTATAGGATGTTCTTGTCATTTGTATATTTTTCTCATATGTTGAAGCGGAAGACACCAAAACGCATGCGGAAAAAAGGGTATTGACGCGGAGAAGTCTTCACCTAACGTAGAACGCAAGTTGCATCGAAAACCAAGAAAGTAAGGAGAACAAGTGAAATAAGTGCTCGCACACATCTCAGCGAGTCACTGAATAACTACAGGAACATCATCCCTGGTGTAATCACATGGAAGAAACCTCTCAAAATTAGACATAAATACATTTTGTTCCCAAAACGTCATAGCGGCAGTACGTCTTGTGCATTACGACGCAGAGAGCTGAAAATATTGGCCTTCATTAGACCATATGGCTGCAAAGCGGCACAACGTTCTTCGTTACCAATTTTTGTCCATTTCTTCTTTCAAGACTCGAACAATGAGGCGAAAATCTGGCAGAGATGACAGGTTCAAATTCAAGACTCTAAGAAAGCAGATTGGTGGTGGCGAAAGACTTATCTATATGCGCGCGTTTCGGCGGGTGACAAGCCCGGTTTTTATGACTTGCCAAACTACGGAGCCTTGGAGCGATCCCTAGGGCAGCTTGGTGTGAATTTAGTTATCAGGGCACGTCGATAATTTACGACTCCCTATTTTTTTGTTTTTAAATTGCTGTAGGGTACCTGGTGGTCTCCGTGAAAGAACCACGTACTCTTTTTTTTATTATACATTCGCTAACAATGTTCCTGTTTTATTTTTACTTTATTTTTTGCTCAGATCGGAAGCTAACATCAGGCGCCGTTCGATATAAGCTCCTCACATCATTTTTCTCTTCCTCTCCTCATTGTAACCGCATTATTGGTGGCACTGAAAAATGTCTTTCCAACGGCTCTCTTTCTTGAATACCCCAAAGCGTGGGTTTCAGAAAAACAGCGTTTCTCTCTTTCGGGCGCTACGCAAAGCGGCTGTTCTATTATACGAAGCTCAAAATGCATAGTAGCGGCCTCTGGGAAAGCGGCAGTTCCTTGTTTCTCCAGTTCTGAAGTCACTGTTCCCCTGGGTGCTTTATTTATATTTTTTCTAACTTAGAGTATAAGATGATGTATATAAAACACCCAGAATCCATCGCGCATGCATACATTTGAATAGCAGCTCCAAAATAAGTTTCTCTGCAGGTCTAGGTTCGTGTCATGAAAAGGCCGACTGCGCGTCCGACTTGCGCCTTTTTCGCGGGAATGAATTACGGACTGATTAAAGAATGCGAGAGGCTGCCCCTAGTGCAGCTACAACGGCTGTATTACTTTTTCCTATTCTTCTTCTTCTCCTTGTTATTGGTGGCGACGGATTTTATTGGCATGAACGCAGCTATGGACAAACAGGGTCATCCACAAAGTATTTTTCTTTTCAGACGGTGAGATCAAGGCCCATTTTTCTACCATTTCTCCCCGAAGAGGCAGAGCACCAGGCTAGGGGTAAGCTTTTACCCACTGTATCACCTAACGGTACCCGGCGACACATTACAATCATTATTTCTAGTGGCAACAGGACTAATACTACGAGTAATAGTTGTTGAAGAAATAGTATAATGTCACGGTTAGCCATCTATTACAGAGATAACTGTATGGGGAATGGTTGGGCCAGAATGCGCCCTTTAGAAAGCGTGATAAATGTGAACCTTGTGTTCGTTTCTGAATTAATTAGTTAACGAATTTATCCAAACAGGCGCTCTCGCAGAATGATGCAGAAGGCGGGGTTGTGATCCAATTTCTGTTGTGGGTTGGCCTACGAGGGGGAAGAAAAATCTGGCAGCTTTCGTGCTCCCACTGCATCTTCCTCAAAAGGATGAGCTGGATGAGCGATGTATTCATTCTGCGTCTCCCTTGTTTAGTGCGGTCAGCCAGTGCGTGCCAGACGATGAAACCTGAAATTTGATAGCAGCCCATCGTTTTTCTGGCAGTGCTAGTGCGCACCTGGCTTTTAAGTACACGTGGCTCAAGATCCGCGCAAGCGTTGCCTCTAAAACCTAGCATTTCCGACGCAGGACGCTGCGGTGCACGAGAGCCGTGCACTCAGGTGACGTAGGCTGCATACATGCATGCAGCATCCTACGACCTGTCTTCTCAAGTATCGTGTTCTGTGAGAGTAGTTGCCTACGTTTAGTGTTAATTTTGCCATCGTGTAAGTAAAAGCGGCACCTCTATAGTAAACGAGAAAACCGACAAACGTTATCGCGTAACGAAGAAGCCCAGCTATCGCTTCAACGCTGTGCCACCCTCTTCCCATCTCCACACCGCACCGCCAGTGCAATGCCCTCTTGCGCTGTACCGCGGAACCCCATTCTTTCCCCTAACACAGCGTTGTAGCTGCGACCATTTCGCTGCATCCGTACCCGCCGCGATGCCTCAGTGCTGTCACTCGGCGGCTCAGCCCGAGTACCCATGCTCAGAACCCCGCCACGGCGACCACTTTTCGATGCAGGCGAAACGCAAAAACACCCGTGTGCTGTGTGGCGTCAGCGCACTAAAAAAAAAAAAAAACCCTTTGTGCCCTGGACCGCCTCGACCCTCGCCCATTAACAGAGCAAAAGATCCTCGGTCCGTGGCCACAGCAGTCGACTGCCCTCAAGGCATACAAGGCACTCTTTGCCTACTTGAGAGCGACTGGATTGAGTGACAAATTGTGACAGCGTTGTGCGGGTGTGTGTGTTCTGCCTTTTTCCCCTTCTCTCTTCCTCCTTTTAGCCTCCTAATCCCTCTTCCCCAGTGCAGGGTAGCCAACCGGAACCCCTTTCTGGTTAACATCCCTGTCTTTCCCTCCTCCTCTTTATCTATCTATCTATTTTAAAAAACCCTATAGGCGATCGAAGTTACTCCGGACCCCACTAAGATGCCTCTTTATCTCTTTTTTCTTTCACTTCCATCTTACCCTCTTCCCTCAAGGCGCGGTTGAGGTGCCCACCAGGAAGTGAGACGGAGCCTTTCATTTCCTGATAACCAATCTAATTCTCCAGAGGTTCCTCCAATAATATTAATGTTTTATTTCCCCACCACAATCTATATGGACAACCTAACACATAAAAGGAGAAGTACACGGCGTAAGCAACGTGCTGACCACAAGACACGGCGGAAAATTTTTTGTCTACTTGGCGGCACCGCTTCACGTTTCACAATACCATTACAGCGTAGTGTCCAGGCATTCATTCACAACCAGCGTTTCGCAACTGCTGGAGATCCAGTAGTTAAGTGCCAGAGAGTGGCTAGTGCCGTGGTGTCTGTCCGACGTGACAACAAACGGCACCTACTACAATTAAAGTCCCCTTATAGACTATTTTATGGAAAAGAAACTTTACCTACACCCTTTGTACGTTGTATATAACACGCCAGAAACTTGGAATGCAGAAGAGTGTGTTCTTGTTTACAGCAGGGATGAAAGTATCGTCACACCCAGCTTAGATTATTAAACCAATAAGAACTTCACGTAAGTGACAACTCTGCTTTCTTCACTGCCATAATGACCAATGCATGCGTATTTGATAGTACTCTATTATTAGTCGTCTCTCCAAGGCCTATCACTTGAGTGAAGAAACGCGGAATGAAAGAGACTTCTCGATGCATACTTCCTGTTTTCGGGGACATATAGAACAAGTTCGCAGTGCGCCAGGCTTCCCAAGGAAACTTGTGTTCTCTCCCAGCGCGAGAAAAGCGTAGTCTTAAAAGCGTGTCGAAAGCGCCGCGTAGGTTCAAAGTGGTTCCTCCTCGACGCGTGCTTCGGCGCGCACCTCACAAAAACCAGAGTTCTATTACACGCGGGCACACATTATGCTGGGCCATGAATAGTGTATATCTCGTCTTTTCAATCTCTGTCATAGTTAGGCCTCCTTCGGGGGGGACTCCTTTCGTTAATAAGCAGCCGGCGTCATTACTCACGCCCGGCTGTCGGCAGCACGAGTACCCGGGGCGAAGCAAGGACGCCGCCGTCGAGGGCCCCAGGTCTCTCGCTGAACTAATGATGACTAGGCTCCGTTCCAGGAGCCCCATTCCTGTGTAGGCACGCCTCGGAGTACCCTTTCAAAGGTATGTATGCGCGTCATTCGCGCCGCCAAGCCATCGAGGAGTCTTCCTCGCCCAAAGTTTCTCGGCCATTTCTCGGTCGCTCCGAGAAGGCTTATGCGCTAATAGCTGCTGGGACTGTGCCGACGCGTTTCACGAAAAGCCGGGATGTGTGAACGTTACATTATTGAAACAAAGGGTGAAGTGTTACGGAAGCAAAGTTTGACGCGGGGTTTTCGTTAGGCGCAGACTATTTCGGTTTTTGAAGAATGAAAGGTTGTGCAAGAAGTGAGGCATAAATACGACTTAAGTACAGGAGCGAGAGCTGCGGTGTTTCGAGAGGTGCGGGCGCTAAAAGCCGGCGTGTCGTTATGGTTAGGCGCCGCGAACAACAGTGAAGCTGTGTCGACGCTCCTTTGAAGAAGAGAAAGAAAAGACAGCATTTTACCTCCCGCCCACTTTAACCTCTTCTTGCCGATGGTTGGTGCCCACCCTGAATGTTTTGCAAGACAGGCGTAAGACAAATTAAGAGACGTAATAATTTGTGTCGCCCGGGTCATATATGCTTTTGGATGGCGTTTATCCGGTTTTCTTCTCCGGATGCGGCGACGCGTCTCTGTTCTGCGCTTTTTTGTGAGTCATATCATATCATTTACATGTTCTGGGGTTAAATCGGAGACAAACCAATCTTGATCAGGAAAAAAAATGGTTGGAAATACTGAAAGTTAGGGCAAAGAATGGAACAAGTACACTGTAGCTGTCCATTGCATCGACGTTACCAATTTGCTAGTCTATATAGTACTTAAAGATGCTGAAAGATGGAAGCTAAGTGTAAGATAGTGTTTTTTTATATTAGCTAAGGAAGGTAAAAGCTTTAACTTCAGCATTGAGGTGAAAATTTGAGCCAGATCTTTTTGGACTGCGGTATAGGCTGCAGCACTTTCACTTCAAGGCTCACAAAGTATTCGCAAACTTATCAAAAGCTCCATTTTGCAAATGCATTTAAAAGCCCTGATGCAACTGAAACAAACGCATCATTGTAGTTAAGCAAAAACCAAGTCCATTTCCCCGCAGGTAAGGCAAAAAAAAAAAGGTCCGGTAGTCTCCAAATCTAAAGAATAATTTTGCTCCGATATATAATCAGACGCGGGTCATTTCTTCAAGACTAGCGTTCGCGGTGTACGTCTATTTTCTGTCCTTGTTTCTAGCGCAAGTTACCATGTGCTTTAAATCTAAAGATCACCAACTAGTCCAGCTTTTTACTTTAAATAAAGTCCTAAATGCTTGCCAGCACTGAAAAGCTAGCATCAGAGGGGTCAGTGATTTTCGACAGCGCAAAATATTTGCCCGCGCCATTTTGAAGTAGGATTGTTCATTGGACCGCGAGTCGTGTTCTGTCTCAAAAACCCCCATTTCCTATTAAACGATGAACGTCGGTAAAGCAAACACCTTAAGCACTCTCCAGCTTTGCTGTAAGGCCCCTTAAATGTTTGGGCAGGCGAATCCGAATAAGGTGTGGTGAATATTATATACTAGAATTCGGTTTAATATAACATTGTGGTCGCTACGCAAGTATACAGGCATCAGACAATAAAACGTAAGAGAAACACGGCTTTGTTCTCCTTAAAATGCACATTGCATTGGGCCATGACCAGCTATCGCCTGTCGCAACGTCGAGAAGCTTCCAGTGAACACTTCCCCGCGGAATGCACTCCACTCCGGATATACAACTGGCCACCTGTACGCCAGAATCATCCGGTGGTTCGGCTCCAGGATGCAGCAGCAGCAGTAGCAGCGTCAGCGGCGGCTTCTGAAAGCCGATGGTCCATGGCTGCGTTCCGAAGCCTGCGCGCCGGTCGACCTTGTTGCTGTCAGGGGCTCTACGAGCTGCCTGGCTCCCCCTTTCCTCCCCTCACGGTTTCACGGTCCTTCTTCTTTATCCTCCCCCTCGCCACAGCACCGCCGCCTGGACACGGGATGGGAAGCGCCGCCGGTCGCCAAGGCAACTGTTGCCATGGCGACGCCAGGCCTGCCCGCCCGAATGCTGCCCGGCTGGGCGCCGCCAGTTGTTCCTCCTCTGCTAAGTCTCTTTCCTCCTCCCACTCTTCGTTTCCCTTTTATAGTCCCCTTGTTTCCCCTCAGTTATTTCTTTTCCTTACATCTTTCCTTTCATTGTCTTCTTTTTTGTTGTTGTTGACTACAACCTTCTTCGGACCCTTTTGCTAGCCGCCGACGACTTTTCACGCGTTATTGTTCTTATTCCAGGCCCGTCTCCGTCAAAGCGATTTAGCCCGCCAGATACCCGACTTTTTGTTCTCCGCTGTGTGTGCTTTTGTTTCTTTGCTTCGCCACGTTTACGTGCTTTGATATTTGGCTCCTTATGCGGTCTCTCTGGTGCTTACCTGCGCAGAATTGTGCCATTTGCCAGCCGGGGATGGCTGTCAGTGCGTAGCAATAGCCATGGCATACTGGTTGCAATGAGTATTACAACAGGAAGGCTAGGTGAATTGAAAAAGTATGTTAATGTCTTCTCGTGCTTCTACAGCGACAGCTGTTTAGCGCCTGTTTGTGTTTTTCGCGTCGTAGTAGTAGTCGTAGTATGTCGTAGCAGTCGTCGGCGTAACCAGTTGGTGCGTTGCCGTGGAAATCACTGAGAGGGCGGTTACCGTAGAAGGATTTGGATACGACGTCAGCAGAGGAATGCGTACAACAGAACCAGGAGGCATCTATTACAACCAGTAGGCGTCTCTGAAGACTTGGGAGGTCTTCAAGAAAGAGCGCCAGGAAAAGTTAATGAGCACACTTCACAAAGGAACGACCAGAGCTCTTGGTCGAATCCCACATCCAGAAGCCTCACGAGAGTGAGCGCCTACGTCGAGGATATATTACAGCAATAGCTATTAAGCGCCCGTTCCTGGGTTCCACGTAGTAGAAGTAGCATGCCGTAGTTTGTCGTAGTCGTCGATGTAATCGGTTGGTGTGCTGCCATAGATACCACTCGGAGGGTGGCTACCGTGCAAGAAGGAAGGTATGACGTCAGCGGAGAAATGCGCAACCGGAGGGTGATTGCCAGAGGAACCGACCGAAGGGTGGTTACCGTGGAAGGAAAAGGGTATTGCGAAAGCGGAGGAATCCCCACCCGTAGTATGGTTACCCTGAAAGGAGCAAGGTACGGTGAGCGCGTGGGAAGGTAGAACAGGTAGGTGTTTGCTACGGGAGCCGCCCGGAGGGTAGTTACCCTGAAAGGAGGAAGGTGCGGCGAGCGCGTAGGAAGCCGTAACTGTAAGGTAGCGACCGTGGAAGGAGGAGGGTATGGAAAGAACATAGAAAACCTCAAGCCGAGAGTGGTTATCCTAGAACGAGGAACGTAAGGGGGCAGCGTTAGTTAGTAAGGGGATGTCTCGGAAGGTAGTTACCCTGACAGGAGGAGTGAAGAGGGTATAACAAGAGCGTAGGAATGTATAACCAGAGGGTGATCACTATTTCTTGATTTCCTTTTCTTACACATATCGCTACTTTCATTTTCTTCTGAGCCACAAGGCTCTCGCAGAAAGGAAGTGAAACCGTGGTATTGCTACTTATCATCACTCCAAACCAGGCATTTTAAACGCCACCCGCCTCTACTGAAGGTAACTGCAGTGTCTGTGTGTTTATGCACTCATCTCTACTCGCGTTCCACCTCTTCCTAAGTTTGATATTAAAAATTAGTTCAGAGCTGTAAAACGAGACAGAAAATAAATACTCGGATAAGCATCCATGCGCAGCGTCGTATGTACTTTGAACGTGGACCAGGAGTAGCATGTGTTTCAAGCCTTTTGCCCCCATAGTTTAGATCCTGGGATGATCTATGCTACCTGGGCATGCATGGCGCAAAAAGTAAGGGGACAAAATATTAAAATCATATCGAAAGGACTGCGTGTTTCTTTAAATGCTGTAAGATTCAGGTTGAGTAGGCTACGAGTTTTCAAACAAGATGGTTGTTTTGTGCGTCATCTATATGTGCTCGATTGACAGAAGAAGAATGCACTTAGTGAAGAAAGCTCTGCTTTTTTTTTTAGCAGTGGAATTGATTGAGCGCGGCCGTAAGCTCAGTGATACTAGAGAAAAAAATTATTAAATGTTACAGCCTCTTTTGCGCGATGAACACTTAAAAGCGCATTGCAGGTTGATACAGAAGTCGGCCTTACGAGACAAACCCTTTTTTTTATGCAAGGAGTGCATTGATTATCAGGAGCGCATTATGCAGTTTTTCTCCCTTTGTCAATAAGTGAAAGCTCACTTTTGGAAGAACCCCAAAATTCTTTACCGATAGAAGAGCAGAAACGGCCTTTTGATCTCGACGAAATCTCAAGCAACAATAGCAGCAAGCTCTGGGCGTAAAACTTGGGCTTATATAAGTGACTATTTGTTGTAATCTAGCACTTTCCGAAAGTACTATTACTGGTCAAAAGAAATTTTATTCTTGTAAGCACCCAACGAAGGAACACCGCAGCACTGAAGAGAAACTTTCGCTTCAGAAAATTTCGCTTTTAAGAACACAGGTTCGGGGCTCACAGAAAGCAATTCTGAAGAATCTTTTGCCTTTTCATTTTCAAAGCCATTACTTCGACGATCGCGTTCTTGACGAAGCAGCAAGATAACAGCAATTATCGTTGTGCCTTTATCGTCCCCAGAAAGATAATAACGGCTTTCGTTTGAGAAAGTAGCCTGTCATATTTTCAGCCATAACCAACCATTCACCATTGAAGCTCAAGTAATTGCTCGCAGGCAGCACGCGCAGCCTTCATCTCTGGCACAACCCTCCTTGAAAGAGTAAATATCTTTATTTCTTGCGCTAGCGCCAATTTCTTGATAAAAAGACGTGCACTGCAACATAGCCGTTATGATCGCGCTTGATACCATTCTTTTACTGCTGCCCTTCAGGGGACAACTTACAGGCTGTCCGCCGTGAGTAACCATGGATTTGCTCGCCAGTAGGCTCATGGCCTTGCAGCTTTGTGCGGCAACCACAGACAGCAGCGTCGCGTCAATGGCAGCATTTGTGATGCAAATTGCAGGGCGCTCGTTTAAAATATGCAGGGAGTAGCCAACCGTTGGACATAAAAAATTTCCCGCGGAAACGATGCACTCTCGTTATCCGAAGTAGGCCACAGTAAGCCTTGCTAAAACTGAGTTCAAATACTTTGCAGATCAGAAGTTGACTGTGGCCAAGGAACTTGCCTTTCACTAAAACTGCGTAGCTGTACCTCATATTCTTGTATTTTCCAATCGTTGTCGTCACTGGCTGCAAATATCCTCAAAAGCTGCGGTATTCTGCTGCAGTGCAACAATTCATGCACGGTCGCGCTTATATACTTGTAAATTGTAAATTAACGTGGGCGACAGATGGGCTGCAGTTCAGCGCTCCAGATTAGTTTAGACCACGTCGCGTTTTTTAACGCGCACTGACATCGCACAGCACGCAGGCGTTTTTGTCGTTTGCCTTCGTCGAAACAATGAGGCCAAAATAACGTTGCTTACATATTTTATTTTGTTTTTGAGGATATTTGATTTGCTGAAGCGAGACAGCCAACTGCATCGTCAAACTAACTTTCAGATGTGCACAGAGAGCCACATCTAATATGTTTGTTTTTTTCGCTGTTTTATTTATTGTAGCGGCCAGCCCCTCCAAGTAGCCAACCACGACAGATAGTAGATGAGTCCAAGGAGGTGGACTCCCCGTTCCACTGCTGTACCACGGGTAAGCCAACCACGACAGTATAGAAGTGAAGGACAATGTGAAAAACGAGTTCATATGCATGCTCAGGATAGCAGCGTGAAGAGATTCAGCGCTAGCTGTTAGCGGGACATCAGGCGCAACCACCAGATTGTACAAAAAAAGTGAAGCCGTCCACAGAGTGACGCCAGCATGCGCCGTAGCAGTTCCTACGTAACCGTGAGAGAGTTCTTCAGCCAGTCCGTCTGCTGCGTGGGGGAGGGGGGGGGGGGGGGGGGGGCTTGTTCTGCAAAGCTTGAGGCGCGTGGCGGGTGACTGCGCCGTCACTCAGTCGGTCTCTATATCACAGTTCAAAAAAAGGGCCGCCCGAGGCAGCAGCCCCAAGAACTTCGCGAACGCCACCGTGAAAGTGCAAAGTGCAAGCGCCCAATGCACACCGGTGAAGCGGAGTCAAAGCTGCAACGGCGAGAAGGTCCTTATGTGCGAACTCATGATGCCAGTGTGATGAAACAACGCAGCCAGGATCGGCAAGTGCACGTCCGCGCTTATGAACCTCACAGTTCCAATACACGGGTCACGCAAGAGGAGGGCCCTTCGGGCGCTTGGGTGCCAATTCGAAGGCAACCCGCTGGCGTTTGAATGCTCGGTCTGCAACAGGTTCTGAAAGGTGCCGTGACTTTAAAAGGTAGCTGAACGCTTAACCGCCTCATTCATCAGGGACGTCACACTGAAGCAGAGTTAAGCGACCAGCTTGCGCTGAAATTTGCAGCGTCTTTGATGGTCGCCTGGTAGTTTACTTTTCTGTGTGTTCTCGCAATGTTTATGCCTTCATATGTCGATGAACGCTAATATTGTTGTTCTCGGTGATTTTTACCAGCGCCCTTACAGGGGTTATTTTTTTTCTTTTGTACAGTACTCCGATTGCCATACGGACAGGAACTAGCGCAGCAGAGAAAAATACTTTAAATTGGGCAGGCGTTATCTTCGGATCTAAAAAAAAATTATTTTCACGCAACGTCGCACTCCCACTAATGGCTAAACAGAAACATGTTTGATGTGAATCATGAGGTACATCCTCGAGTCTGTTTATCTACAGACTTGTCTTTCAAAGGCGCTATTTGTATTGCGCGCAATACGGTATACCTCCCAGGCTTTCTCAAGTTTAAGAATCTTCAGTACTACGACGTGTTAGAAAGCCTCCGGCAATCTGTTTTGAATTCAGGGCCACTTACTACTTGCCAACAATTTTTTTTTTTTTTGCAAGAGAAGAAAATTACGAGAAGCTAAATGCTACAAGCACTGCTTTTTCTGCCAACGAGATGAATGATCGCAGACATGCCCCTACACGTCTTGTGCGTTTAATAATGTTTTATACATCAGCCCTTGTCACTGCCTTTCTCTGATCTTTCCGATACAATGCACCCAGAAATACCAGCTCTATACACAAATTCACCCTGCCCTCCCCTCGCACTCACTGGGAAGAACTTTGCTTTCATTTTCTCATAGTATTTCCGAATTCACTCCCTTCCGGCGCATTGCGTTCATTCAGCGCCTCAATTTATAAAGGCATCCGGAAGCTAAAAAAGAAACGGTCCGAAATAAGCAGATAAAAGCACCACGAATGTGGTATATATAACACTGCCCAGTTGCGATCCCCCGCCCGCGCGGCCATCTCTTCCCTTCCAGTTGAGCTGCTTTCAGGCTTAGCGTCCGAGATACAAAGACGACTAAAATGCCATCAAGCCTTTCAAACATTCTCGAATATTTCCGTTTTCCGTCTATTTTTTAACGTTCGCGAGGCTTGGAAAAGGCGGCTGGACCCGAAGACTCAAGTTTCGCGAACAAAATATAGACATAAGAGAATTGAAGAGGAAATTGCCGGTAATGCGACAGGATTTGAAAATGCCTCGCGGAAACCAGAAATTTTTCCAACAAACACATGCGCGCGTGTTCTGGCCGATTCCCATTTTATCTTTTAACTGTTTTCTTTCTTCCTTACTTCGCATCTACAGAAGAGAAATGCCGCACCTTTGTTTTCTCCTGTAAGCGGTTCGCAACTTGCTTGAGATACTTTACTGAGGTTTTCTCGTTCGAAACGAAACACTATGGCATTATTCTTGTTTGCTTAGTTACGTCTTTTATAATGATGAATCTCTGTCGGGAGATGGTGAAGGGGAAGTGGCCGCGCCTATACCAAAGGAGAGGCGTATTGATTTCGAGGGGGTTCATAAGGATCTTTTCGCACAAGGATGTTCTTCCCTCCCTTCTTTCTCTAGGCGTCAGAGCAGTGCACGAACAGCCCGATGATTGCACCTAATGGCCCAGTGAAAAGGTAAGAACAAGAAGTCTGGCATGCACTTTTTGATCGATTGTCATGTGTCATAATTTTCTCGAAGCGTAAGGAGCGTCGAGGCACTTGTTTTTGTGCGTCAAGAACAAGAGGAAGCTTAATTTTAGCGTAGCCACTTCGTGTTTTTTCTCAAACTTTAGTAAAACCGGGGTTTACTCATCGGAGTGAAGGCCCTATTTAAATCCCGCCAATGATGGATACTTTGCCCAAACGAAGACAATTGCTCTTTGTCGGAACGATGGCTAAGCACACTGAGCCCCCCCCCCCCCCCCCCCCTCGCCACCCTTTTCTTGTTCACCTTGAGTTGTCAAGAAATCCATCTACCTACCCTTTCTCTTCCATGGACTAAAAAAAAAAACATCAAGGCATTTAGATTGACGTTTAAGACTTGTTACAGTGAGTGATGAAGCATTGCTGGAGTAAACCGGGACAAAAAAAAAATGCGCGCTTCACTTAATTAGACCGAGGAGAACGAAAGTTGGCCAAAAACCTGAAATAAGGCCCGATTGAGGGGAGTGAAGCTGTCGATCTAAGCTACGTAGTTGTAGTCTCCGCTCTGGTAGAGATTTCAATATGTGATGTCCAGATCCCCATGCATCGCTGATGATCTCGTAGACCTGTCGCACTCGTTTCCTAAGCAACCGCTCGCAACACGTTGACTGCAAAATTAATTGATCATTAGAGAGAAAGAGGGAGAGAAGAAAAGGCAGGGAGGATGCTCTACCCTGCATTGGCAGAGAGGGAAGAGGGGATATAGAGGGGGAGGAGATCACGAAGTACCGGTGAAACGTGGTGGTTGCCTCCCTGAGTTCTCGACATGCGCTTTCTGAGTCAGCAGTTTAAGTTGCTTCAATTTGAGTGCCAAATTCGCGGGCCTTTGCTCACTTATTACAGCGCTGTTGCTTCTTTTGCGTCGAAAAAAATCCGGCGCATCCGTAGTTGACGGTAGAATCGCACATAATAAAATATTGCACAACAAGATTCGCGTGATTTTCTTCGACAGAACGCTGATATCGCTTACTTTTCGCTCAGGTTCCGCTACCTCTCATTTTCTTCGACAGCATCATGCATTATGCGCTGGTGCATCAGCAGCTTAAGCTTCTCTAGACTTTAATGTGCGAATAACTTTTATATGGCTAGCATTAACATGTTCTCAGCTTCCTTAGATGTGGCCTGTAATGAAAATAAGGTCCGAAAAAATTCCACAGATGAGATTGTTCGTCCGTCTTATGACACTGAATCAGTTGATGTTAAACCATTCTGGGTGAACCAGGTTGTCGGAAGCTCAAGCGCAGCGCTTATACCACGCTACTCTTAAAATTTGCGCCTGACGTTGGTCTTGCACAACACAGCGATTACCAAAGGCTTCAGAAAATGCTGAGCCTACGTAGAGATTATCAGCGCTACAATAGGCCACTCGCCGCAACGGAAACGCTTGCAGAGGCAGAAGTGAAGAACGGGCGTCCGCTAATGTCTTGGGGCGTAGTATGAGGTGGGCATTTTAGAGACAGGATCTCGTTGTAACTGTGGCAAACGCTCTAAGAACAACACTATAATCTACAAGAAAAAGCCAATGTGGTGCCGAAAGTATTAAAACCCTTAAAATCTGCTGCAGCGAGTGCACATTTCGTCAGTCGATAGCAGTCGATAAACGGGAGCGAAATTTCGCGAAAAAAATGGTCACATAACATCAGACTACCTGTTATGAGTGAAGTGCCAGGCAAGCGGAATACGACCACGGGGCACTGACCGTTGCATCAGGAAGAAAACAACGATGTTAGAAGATGCCTTCAAATCCTGTGCGCTTGGAAGGCCTTCGAGAGACGTCAGAAGGACAATGCTGTTTTTCTGCAAGCTGCTGAAAAAAAAAATTGGAAATATATAGAGCAGTGTAGCAGGACACGCGACTGCAGCTCTTAGAGTAAACCACTAACGCATTTCTGAGTGTGTTCTTACTATTATGTTTTTAATTTAAAATTTTACCGCCACTCGATACAAACTCGCGACGTCTACAACGAAAAGCACTGCTTGCCACTATTTTGAAGAAAATAGGTACGTAGCATAGCCTCCGAGATCCGCGATTTTACTGACGCCTGTTTCCATTTTTTGTCCCTTTCTAGCATAAAAAAAGTTCCGTTTGCGGTGAGTCATGGCCTCTTAGTGAATAAATCACGGAACCCTACCGATACACGCCAACTTCAACTTAGCTTTGTTGTCCCTTTAAGGAACAAACCTCGATGTTACTAGCAAACTCCATGGAAATGGCTCTTATAAAATACTCCACTCCTAGCAGATGCAATTAGGAGACTGTGGACGCATAACCGACGTAACTTGATACTTTGCATCTGTCATAAAATATCAACAGCTACGCTTGCACGCTATGCTTTTTGCAACGTCCCAGCGCTTTTCCACTTCGCATTATTCATCCTGTATGGCCGCGTTACTCTCGTTTTCTATTTAAGCATCACAGGCCAGAAGACAGGTCCGCAGAGCAGTAGGATGGCATACGTTGGCTACAATAGCAGCCTGCTAATGCTTATCAGAAGAAAGGCAGCTAAAGTCTCCTAGGCTTCAAATCCCGCTGCCTACTCCTGGCCACGGAGGTGTATAAATGCATGCACCTGTACCTACCAAAAAGGAAAATTGTTCACAGGCCCCCTTCCCCGCCCCTTTTTGTAAAGCAGGCCACATGACCCAGCGATATGAAAAAAAAAATATTCAGTCTGGTTTTCTTCCTTGTTGCCCGGTGTTTAATTTTATTCTCCGTGTCTTCGCAGCCAGAGCGACCCTTAAACTTTCAAAGCAGTTCAGATATGCAGTGACTTTATGCAGGACATTGTCAGGAAATTTATTGCCGGACAGATTCATTTTTTCTACCTTTTTCCACGCGGTCACGAACACAGTATTATCTCACTAACTGCGCCGGCGAGTTAAATTACATGTAAGTCAACACAGATTCTCTCTTTGCACCGCTATAGTTCGTTCTTTCGTTGCATCAACAACGTGTACGCTATATCTCCTGCTGCTAATTAAGGGCAGTAGAAAAGAAAAGTTGTCACAAGTATGGTTCGCAATACACTCGCCTATATGTTAAAGCCACGAAAACACCTTGCTTTGGCAGAAAGGATCTTCGAGCCAGGCGGAAGACAACAGAACGCCGAAATGCAGAGACAAAAGGGTCGCAATTCTATGAGCCCCAGTAGCGTCGCCTGGCGCGCAGTGAATTGGCGACCTCGAAGTCGGCGTCGTCAGACGATGCCTCCAACAACTGACCCCGCGCGATAGCGCTTCTATTTCTCTCGACCTTGGACAAAACGGCAACCAACGAAGGGGGAAAGAAAGCGCTTTAAAGACTTGAATTCAACCAAAACATAATAAAAAAAGAGATAGAAAAGAGACGCGCTCATCGTGAGGGTTCGAATGGGATTAAAGAAGAAGAGGAAGAATCGTGGCTGTGCCCCGGTTCGCGGCCCGGCAATTTGTCGTCGAATCCGGCCAAATGGTTTGACGACGACAAATTGCCGTCACGATAACAATATCGGTGTCGAGCGTCGCGTGCGAGAAAGCCGACCGACCGACCCGACCAGCGTAGTATTGGATCCCCTCCGAGCCGAAGGTCGGCCGCGGTCGCTGTGCGACGCAGGCGCCGTTTAAACGTCGCCCATGGGATCCATTCGCGCAAAAATCCCCGGCAACAGTAGACCCGGGCGCAAAAAAAGGGTGGAGGCTAGAGAAATTGGAGAGAAAAGAAAAATAGAAAAAAAGACGTGGGTTCGAGGCTGATGTCGAGGACGAAGAGTGAAATTGGGAGGCGCCACAGGCTACGTGTTGGTCACCTCAGTGCCTTCTGTGCTTTAGCGAGTTGCTTGCGAGCACCTTATTAGCTCTGTTTACGGGTTTTGTTGACCAAGTATTTCATACTTGGCACTCTGCGCTAGCTTTTAACTGTTTTTTTATTTGAGTAAATTAGGTAATTATCTAGTTTCTTTCCCCTTCCTTGCTCATCCTTTCGTTCTTTTTCTTCATTTTTTAATTACTGTCCCGCTCTGCTTCTTTTTATTTCCTGCTTTCTTTCTTCCTACATTCCTTTTCCTTCTTTCTTGCAAACATAATTTTCATTCTCGGCCGGCAACAAAAGACCGTCTATATGCCGCGGTATATTATTTAGCCCAGTATAACACGACAGGAATGATGATTATACTGCACTTCTACTGCTTGCCGCGCCATCTACCACATTTGTACGTTATTGGGTGTCGGCCTTTTCTCACGGACGCATTATTCTTAGACAACCGACTTGTGATCAGTAGTAGACAAGGAAAAATGTGTACTTGCCCTATCAAACATGTTTGGGCCAGTCACCGAACCCAATTTAGCATTTAGACTCATCTAACAAAACAAACTTTCAATACACAGCGTTTTGACACCATTAATATGTTCATGTCGTTGAAATCCTATAAAGCGGGGCATGGGCAAGAATTACGAGGTACATGCCGTTAGGAATTTTTCTTCCATACTCCTCATTTCATCTAATTAGGTTCCTCATTTAGGGGGCCGGCCTGCATTTTAAGCTGGCCCATAATTTGAGAAATACGCTAGCTAATCCTGAAGGCGCCTTGGCAACGCTAGTCCCAATGACCAGGGGCGAAAATAATATAGTCGATATAGAAATGGAATAGAATCATTATGCTATTCCAGTTCTAGCATTTGGGAACGGCCATTCATGAAACACAACGACGGGGGTGACATCACTCGTTATGACTCACAATGCAGCAGGCCAAGTGTTGCAAGGGGAGCGTTATGTTGATTGCGGAGACACTAAGTCAATATTTTAGATTTTTGCAGAGTAATTTTGTAGAATGTATGTTATGGGGAAAAGAAAAATCAGGTGTATTTCGGAGAGCAGAAAGTTGGGCTAGTTGGTTGATATGCATACTGAAGAAGTTGGCGCGGAACAACGAGGACAAGCGCTTGTCTCGATTGCCTTTGTCTCGCTTGTCCTCTTTGTTCCGCGCCAACTTCTTCAGTATGCAGGTGTATTTGCCGTAATTGTTTTTACTCATTCATTCGTCTGATACCTGCCTTTGGTCAGAATGGCCAGCGACCAGCCTTTGATTACATGATTAGCGACAAAGATTCCATGGCAGCTATCAACCAATACAACATAGGCGGTACTTACCACTGGCAGGGCGACAAAAGGGAAAATAGGAATTGCTCCAAAGAGACCCCGGAGCTCTATCTTCTAAGCGAGGTTCACAAACAGTAAAACTGGAAGTAAAGAAATATTACTTCTAATACATGCGATGTATACTGACAGCCACACATACATGCAAGCTTATCTTCTTCCTTGAAGCAAGGATTTCACAATTTCGGTTCAACCTTCGTGACAATGCGGTGGTATTGTGACGTGCTTTTTCACGAATTTCAGGATCACAGCATGACAGCATGCAAAAAGCAGTAATTACTTAAGGCAAGGTGGAACTTCTTTGTTCTAGCTTATCACACTACCTTAAAGACCCACTTTAAACGTAAACGCCAGACATATCAGCGACTGATGTAGTTACAAAAGGTCTCGTTCTGGAGATTTCCGCCCTCAATGATTGATGGCGGTACACCGAGCAGTACAAAACCTTCTTCAGGGCATGAAGCTTTAAGTGCTACTGCGTAATAAAGTTTCAGTAATATCAGCAGAGAGTGTAGAAATCTGCACGGAGCGAGACACAGTTTTTCCAAGCGTGACTGATGAAAATAAGAACAGTAGCGAACACCCGAAACGGAGATGCTTGCGTAAAAGAGCGATCCTTGTACACCATGTACAATCTACTGTTTCTCAGCTTGCAGGCTGTGAGTAAAACTAGGTGAAAAGAAGAAGAAACACGTCTAGGCGACATAGTGAACTTATTGATGAGATAAAAAGAAATCGCAGTCTATGTCGTCGTAGAGAGTTTGTGGTAGAATGAAATACATTACTTGGAAAACATAGCGCATTTTGCGTCGACTCAGATGCTGGTACCCGTACTCTGGTACTGGCCGCGTTTGCTGGCTACTGAATGCGCCAGCTTCTCTTCATCGAGCTAGGCAGCGCGCATGGTCTCCCTGGCTGCTTTCGCAGCTTGAGGAGCCGCTTCCGTTACCGCTTTTGGTGCTTTACGTGCCATCGCATTCCGGCGCTTTGTTTTTTCATCTTTGGCAGAGCGCACAGCGCCCCTCGCAGCTTCCGCTTTTTAACGCGCCATAGTGCTCGCTCGCTGTAATTCATCAGCCCTAGCGACGCTCTAGGCCGCCTTCACACCTTTGTGTGCGGTTACATAAAGCCACCGTTAGCGACATAGGCAGCTTTTCTATCTCTTGAGTCAACCGGCTCTATTTCATGACAACGGCGGACGCCTGGAAACGAGTACCCAGAAGCACAGAACAAATGTACGAAAGATTAGGAATGCGACGATTTTCAACGTACAGTTCGAGAGGCTACCCGTTATAACACGTCGCGCGAGACGCTGCACAGAGGTGAGAGGTTCGGGTGCTCATTATGAAATTGGAATCTGAAAATCCAGCTGTTCTGTCTGCGCCGGCGCGTGCTCATATCTTACTTGGGAATATAAGTGTGATAAGATCTTTCTGCTACCTCCTATTCGAGCAGAAAGTTCAGAATGTTTCGGATAAGTTCGGCTTCATTATCTCCTTTAGGTTCGTACCTCTTCGCCTAAGTATGTGCAGAAAGGCAGCTAAAAGCATTTCACGTGTAATAATTATGCTATTTAATAATGCTATGCGTTCTCGTGCGCAGCAAACAACTACCTCACAGAGCATAAAAGCACTGTTTACTGTCACTAAAGCATGAAGGGCTTAGTTTTTTTGTGTGCGCGGAATAAATGATAACCACAATCAAAATAACAAAGTGGAGGAGAGTACATGTACAACATAACTTATACTTCAAGAATATCTCACTGTCAACGAATTCCGCCATTACCATTTCTAATTTTTATCTCACGATGTTTTCATGGAAAGAAAAGGGAAGGGAAAGGAAAGAGAAAGGAAAGAAAACGTCTGCTTTAGGGGAAAAATACATTGCTTTAGGTGAAAAAAATGCATAAAACTTTAAAAGAGGGCGGGGAAGGGGTAGGGATCAACATTTTTCAAAATTAATCCTTAAGAACAAAAAAAAGGAACAAACCACACGCAATTTAAACCACCATTTAAAGGCCGTAAGTAACCTGAGTATACTTCGTCAGACGTAAAACTGTGAATGCACTCAATATTTCCAGAACAGCAGCGCTTATTCTAAATACCTGCAGATGCGGGATCGCGACATGAATCCCGCATTGAAAGCAGCTACTTACCGATAACCTTTCGAAATCTAGAAGAACCAGCGAAAAATAAATAAACAAACAGTCGCCAAAAGATGAGAGACTAGGAAATAATGCCCCCGCAAATAGCTCTTCTAAGAAGGGTCGTCTTATGTGCCATCGTCCTTGTCTTTTCCTTGGCTTTCGGAGAAGAATCGCGATTAGTTCTCGAATGAGGACTCCGCCGAAACACTTAATGGTTTTTCAGTTCACAGAGCACCGATTGTGTTTCAAATGCGACGACCGGATCGGCTCCGAATTACTCCCACACTCGCGCTGATCTCGATGGAAAGCTCTCTCACTTTTTCTTTAAATTTATCTTCTATTTTACTTCTTTCTAGCTTTAGCTCTCACCCTTGCGTGTAGGGTCTTCCTCACTCGTTCATTCATTCGCGGTCGTCCATCTAAGAGCGCGGAAACGATTCCACTCGTCGGTTTGTGCATTGAAGCGATCTTACCGATCTGACGAATCAACTACACAAATTTTCTGCACGCCGCCGCTTTGTGTATGAAGCGCTTGTCTTTTTTTTTTTTTCAGCAGGCAGGCGTCGCGTTCTCTAAACAATGGTAAACACATCGAGGTAAGCAAACTTGTTTGCACAAGCACACATTGAGTAGTAAAAAGCGGGTGTTGCTCGCCCTCTCTCGTTCTCGATATAGGTTATATTTTCCCGTAGTTGCTCTGGATGCGGTCGGCGCAAACAGCGCGCAGCCGCGTCATTTTAACTGCGTGCTGACAAAGATACAGAATGCCACATCCTGTGGATTTAGCGGCAACTCGTCAGCAGAAAATTTGCGTTGCGAGCAGAGAACGCTTGAAAACGAGAGGTCCAAATGTGAGATAAAAGGAGTACGTGTACACAACGCCAATTTACAAGCGTGAAAGAGTTTAACAATTCAAGGTGAAGCTCATAAATGCGGTGATTTTGTTTTAGGCATGTGTACCGTGCTTAACCTTTAAACTTTCTTCGGATTGCATGTTAATTCGGATAGCTTAAGAGGTAGAATGCAAAACGAAAACAGGTGTACTTTTTTTTCAACTTTTATTAACGTTTTCTGGAAGCCATAAATCTCTCAGTGAAAGCGGTTTTTATGAGGGGAACAGATCTGCCATCTGATTGGCGGTTTTTATCATCCTCGATATTATAAACTAGAGTTAGAAAACGTAAGCCGCTAGACGTATATATAGCCGCTATATATATATATATATATATATATATATATATATATATATATATATATATATATATATATATATATATATATACATATATATATATATATATATATATATATATATATATATATATATATATATATATATATATATATATATATATATATATATATACACACTCTCTTCGTGCACATCTCTGAAGAGATTGAAAGACTGGTAGAGGCCGCGAGCTGAGGCGAACAGTGCGATGCAGCGTTCCACTCACGTTCAGAGCCCGCACCCTACATGCACGACGTGCTTGCGACTAAGCTTCCCCGAGGGGAAAACACAGCAACGATATAAAACAAGTGACGTTATCCTTTGAGACGTGTGGGAAAAGAAGCATGTGTTTTTCCTCTCGAGCAAAGGCCGCCAAGGCACGAATCTCTCCCCAGAAGTATCCCCTCTGTCACCCGCCGACTTCTAAGGGCCGCACGTACTGCATGTTGGCTAGGAGACTATTTCCGCCCCCGACCTTGCCATGCCCGTCAAACCTTACTCTTTTTTGCTTTTCCGCTCTAATCTTTCTGATATTGAGCGCTTTATAAGCGCAAGTGGCTTTTTCGGTGGTGGAAAAGATATCTTAGCCTAAATACATGCATACAATATAGCCTCTCCAAATCTAGGGCACATTCGTGAGAAGCCCTTTCCGAGTGGTGTCCTCTTTTTGTTTTGTTTTTTACAGCGCTCACCGGCGTGCTTTACCTGTGTATTGTATCAGGTTAGTAGTACTGAATTTGGAAAGAATCTTTAAGCACAACTATATTTTTTTCGTTCCCATTTCGTGCTCCAAAGATGTTTTTATAAATTTTGGGTTCGACCAGATTTCCGGCTCAATATTATATTTCAAAACTAATTTGCTGCTTAAAAACGCTCATACAGTTAATCTGAGGTACCTTATTAAAACTACCAGTTATCTTACGCCTGTTTTAGAGTAGTCTTCAAAGTAAATCGTCGATACCTTTGTCAGACGCTCCTTCAGACTCCTTTTAGCTTTTGTTATTTATTGAAAGGCTACATTTGTCTGACGCATGGGAAGGTACGGGTTTTACAAAGCACTATAGAGGCAGGCCTTAGGACTGAGCGACAGTTACTCTTCACTAGCCTACCGCTCTATAAAGCCGTCCTCAATTTGAAATGACCGCTGAGACGTTGAAATAGCTACATGGAAAGGCCCAGCAGGTCTAAACACGTCTCCGAAAGGAAAGAAAATGCGTACGGTTATGTGTGAGAGAGAGAGAAAAAAAAGCTGGCAGCAAGTACAAACTAGAAGAGTGGTACTGGAACGTTCGCATAGTTCTTATTTTACCAGCATTTGGAATTAAATTACTTGATGTCAAACCCAAAACGTGCACACATTATGTGGAAAGCAGATCTGCACAATTGATGGCTAAAATATTCAGTTGTTCACCTCCATAAAAACATTGACGTGGACAACAACGGTATCTAAGTAGAAAATGAAATTTTCTCACTGAAATGAATAGAAATAAACAAAAGTGAAATAAAATGAGCAGCCCAAGCCTAGGTTACTTCGACGTGACCCGTTAACAAATCAGCAATACGGAGTTTAAAGTGACATGAACCGAAACAAGTTCCGGTCTCTTTCAATGTTGTCAGAGAAATAATTTTCAAGCTATGCCACGTATACAAGCTCAACTCTCAGGTTCGTAGTGTGCGCGTATCGTGCGCCTTCTGGCAAGATTAAATTACTCGGTTTTTAACCCTCTTTCCATCTCCGACAAGCAGTCTACTATTATTGCACTGTTTCTTTCCATCAAGATTAATATTACCTGTGACTATCAATATTACGTTACCTTTTTTTTCCACGGTGTCATAATTAAATAGCTAAGCGCTTTAGCCTTAAGCGCCCATTGCAAGTACAAGATTTGAAAAGTTGTTTAATACCGTTAGAAAGATCTGAAACAAGATACTTCATTTCGCAATCCTCCAAATATTCAGAGTACAGAAAGAAGATTTACAATATTCAGACGCAATTATGAGAAGCAATTCAGCACTGCTTCACTGGCTGCACGAAAGATCACAGGAGCCAAATTAACCTGTATTTGTGCTACCCGACGTCCTCTAGCCTTTGCCAAAGATTACGAAGGCTGCAGTGCCTTTGTTTCACAGACAGCGAATCCCGGCTGTGTGGTCAGGAATAGACTTCACGGCCTGTCCAATGCTTCAGTGATGTTGCAAAAAAAAAAGTGAAAAAGAGTTGGAGAAGAAAAGGGCATTAGCGTGAGTTAACGTCTCGCAATAGATTGCCTCTAAAAATACACACCTCGGTTTATTTCCCCGCCACCCAGACTTCTTTCGCTCTGCTCGCACGAGGCTCCCTAATCTTTTGAAACGACGACGCCAGTGTCCACAGTGGCGCGAAGAATTCGGCTGACGAAGCCCTGTCCGGCCGGCAATCTCGGAAGCGGCTCGTTCGACCGGCCTTTACTGCCTGGCCCCAATCACGCCTCCGGAGAAAGGGGGCCGCCGGCAACGCAGTCGTAAAAGGGTGCCGTGGCGCGCGCGCGAGGAACGCGTGTACGGAGCCATTGAGAAGGCGGCATGACGCTGCTGAGGTCTCCGACGGCGGACCTTACATAGAATGGGAGGCAAATGGAGACAAAATGGATTCCTAGGGAAGAAGGGCGCGGCGAGAATTCTCGCTCGAAGCTCAAAACAGCGCCAAGGAAGGCAATTGATACGAATTCATTCTTTGCAAAGAGCAAACGTGAATAATTGATGATCTTGAATATTTGAAGGAGCAAGACAAGCTTTAGCCAGAGAGCGCCGTGGCACAAGATATTTTTTTTTGTACAAGGTGGACCCAAAGACCAATTCTCCAAGAATTTCAGACAAGCCGAGCATTAGGTCAGGAGAAAGCTTGTACCCATTGTATCACTCGTGGGTACCGGGCGGCACTGGCCATCAAACACCGCACGTTCCGCATAAGCGTTAACTCAGTGCGTACGAGTCTCGCTGACAGTTGCATTTGGCGCGTAAAACGAAGATCACTTTTCTTTGACCCCCCCCCCCCCCCCCCCCCCCCCCCTCAACGGATGAAATCTCGCTGTATGCCTTTTACACGGGGTGGAAAGGAACACGACAGAAACGCTGATGCTTAAAGAAGCCTTCCGCAAGAAAGAAAGCGTGAGCATTTAAAAAGTGGGAAGTAAGACAGCTTCAGTGCGTCCTCGGATAGTTGTACAAGAGGCAGTCAAAAGGTAACCTTAATTATTTTTATTTCAAACAAAAGCAGAGTCGGCCGGTAAAGCATTTCATCCTTTTTCAGCACAGTACCTAGCGCTTTAAGGCATGTGGTCACCGCTTTCTCGATGTCCTCATTTCGGGAGAAAAAAAATTCTCAGGGACACCAGCTGTTGATGCCTTTACCGAAAATGACGTCACTTCCTGTCTAGTGGTGTCATTTCCATCTAGCCAGTCAGCGAATTTAGCTTGATATGACACATTACTTTCCCGATGAAGCTTCTAGGCTTCTTACACCTCATCACTCACGCTAAAATTGCTGCCGCCAGCCGCCTGCTTCCTCAAGAGGCTTAAAATGTCATCTATGGGCGCTTGGTGGAGTGATTACGCTGGATCAGTCTTGTATATGTCACAGAAAATAAGCAACCGATTACAATTACAATTATTTCATCTCAAATGCAACTGATTTCAAAGGTCAATTAGACCCCGAGGAAAACGCCTAAACAATTACAGAACAGCAATAGATTCCTGTTTATCTGGACGAGAACTGCCGTAAAAAACGGCGGTGACCCGACTGTGGTCCACATGATCACGCACGGTGCGCCTTCGCTGCCGGTTCGTTCTAGCTCATTCACGAAAGCTTCCCCGCTAGCACCAGCGCTTGCCTCCACGTTGAAGTTCTCAAAGTTGTGCCGCTGGTTGCAACTTGGCTTTATACAACAAGTAGCCTATTATCACCAATCAACTACAGAAAAAAGTAACTTAATTGCAGGAACGTTGTCATTCCAAAAAATAATCGATTAATAACACTTATTATACGACAATGTAATTGATTACAAGCAATCAGTTACTTGTAACGCATTGCATAAACTCTGCGCTGTATGCAGAATACACTCCACAATAGGAATTGTAATCTTCGGAGTTGCAGAAGGTGAGTGAGCGGCGCGGATCCGGGCTGCAGCAGCCCCCAAAACTCAGCAAGCAGAGAGGTTACCAGTTCATTTCAGGTTTTAAATGGTCCTCAACCAGATGACAGTACGAATCGCTGTTCACAGTGAGTCTGACGGACGCATCATGCTCCACGATCGGCCCTCTGTATACACTCCCAGAACACTGTCAGTATCAATTTGCCATCGATGCTGGCGTTCGAAACTTACATTTAGGCGATGATGGATGTAACCACTCTTTACTCATTCGTTTAGTCTCTGGCTGGAACTAATATTCGGCTCCTGCGACTAAACTCTGTGGGGAGTCATTTACTTCAGTTTAAAATTGCCGTAACAGCACCTTATATCCGCCCATATGGCGTTCCTTCAATTTGCAATGAGTTGTTCCGGTAACTACCTAACTAAAATTTTATATTATTGCAAGTAGTCCCAGACTATTTTATGCGCCGCGCCAAGACTAATCTAAAGTTCTTGCGGCCCCTCATCGATAGTATACCGCCGGTTGTCTTTTACCATGGCTTGCGCAAAAGCAGTGACGTCCGGCGCCGTCGTAGTGATACTGTCACCCGGAGCGTGCTGTGTCAGCCAGGGCTGAAGCTCCACTTTTCAAAGTTTTGTACCACTCCAAGGTGTGCTGAGGAGACAGACACTTAGTTCCATCCTGAGTCTTCATTTTTTGAAGAAGAACAAGTGATTTTCCAGCATCAGTTGCAAAAAAAAAAAAGTTACGGTGCGTTTCTCCTGCTTGGTGCACGCTTCCTGGAAGGTGGCCATTTTCAACTTCCTCTAGTGCAGCCGCCCTTTTTGTCATCTGCGATGCACTACGCTATATGGAAGTGGGAAGTGACATATTCAGAGCAGAACGCTCAACGAAATGACTGCGATTTTTTATTGCCATTTTTTTTTGTCGCGCATTTACAGAACACATCCCGTGCTGCACTTGACCACAGAATCGGCACGGTCAAAGGGAGGTTCCGTGTTGAATGCGTTCCAGCTTCATTATATTGTAGTGGAGTATCAGTGATGGGTCATGCTTTTAGTTCTACAAAAGCAAGTGGGATTTTTATCCCTTATTTCTACTTTTTAACTACAGTCTATACGGTAATCGACGTACGTCTAAGCTTTACCTTTTGTATCGCAGTCTACCGCATTACAATTTTTTATTAGGTACCTCATGAACCAACTTCCGCAGTATTTAAACTCGACAGTTTGCAACGCATTAGATTGATGTGGTTACAGCATGTGGATATTCTACGAGAGCGACCTCAGGTGGCTTAATGGTATGCCTGGTGTAAAATCTAAGGAAGCACTGAAAGTTTTGTCTGGCCAGTGTCTCTCGCGTATGAATCTGTTTCAGCCTGTGATTATCCCACATGCTTGACACACATCTTTGGGCTACCCGCTGTGATAAAACGTGGAGTTCAGAGATTGTGCAGGCCTTTCGAGAGCTAGTTATGTCGCTCCACGGCGTGCACATGCACAGCCTGAACGATGGGAAGGCGGCATCTCACGTGACATTTTGGTACAAAACGGCGACGGTCACTTGCTTTCCCGTAAATGTCGCGGTGCACGGCACACGAATTGGAGAGTGAGCTACAATGGTGTCTGACCGTTGTTAGCTAAGGTTATAGGTTCGTGCTTGCTGAGGAAATCCGAATTTCCCGGTGGCTAAGTTCTGCAGCTCCACAGTTAGAAGTCACAGATAGACAGCGGTGTTGACACATGCTCGTGAGATTTAATTCGCCTAGAACCACAAAAGTGGCGCCGCAAGACTACTAAAGGATACTTGCGGCTGTTCCTGCACACCTCTTGTGTCCTTTGTTTCGTCACACTACCTACTATGAACCAACAATAGCCCTAACCAGATTAAAAGGGCTGTTCAATAAGTTCAGCCTGTTGGGGTGTAGCTGTTTCCATTAAGACGACAGATTGAAAAATGTTACATTTTAAATGCAACCTGGGACTGTTCTCTTTCTCAGCAGCATCTCCCTTTCTTTAGACCAGGCATCTCTTTTTCTTTAGACGAAACAGTTTAGACCAGGCTCGAAGAGATGATAACCATTAGCGAATTAAGGCTACGGATGATTCAAGCAAAACGCAAACAAAGAAGAAATTGGCCGAGAATTAGATTTACGGGTGGATTAGGATCAAGATATTTGCGATAATAAACCAGCTGCAGAACGTGGTTATATGGAGGCCAGTGGAAGGCGCATTTGCCCTGCTGTGGTCGCAGTTAAGTGAACGATGGCGAATACGATGACCAGGCTTTATGCTCTTCCACCCACCGCTACACTGCTTCACGTATGCCATCGTTGAATGACGTATGCAAGAACATCTTCCAAATTCATCGCCCAATAATAAAAACGGTGACCGCCAAGATCATCTGTTTGAAGACATCCCGTGCAAGATTCGTGTATGGTTGTACGAAGAAACTCATATCTGTAACAAATATAACACCACTGAACTCATGTTGTTCATCACAACGAGGAACACTAATCCTGTTCGCACAAACGAAATTAAGCCACACCTTCATGCAAGTTGCAGCGAAGGAAGATAACGCACATTGCTTTAGTGTAGCGCCGTGCCAGGCGCGCATATCGAACTCCGAAACCTAATTAACGACAAAACACTGCCATATTTCATAAGGCTCTCTGCAGAGTGGCATGACATCATAGCTTTCGTTCTAAGGTTGCGAAAATGCTGCGCTAAAACTGTGGCAACCTCCCGAAGAAAGTCCTCGAAGCAGGTGTCAAAAGCAATGAAGTTTAAGCACAAACCCAGATTAGTGCTTTTACAGGCGGTACTTTTCTGAGCGGCCATATAAAGAAGACAGGCTTTCACTGATACTTGCCGGGACATTTCCAGCGGTGAAAGAGTGTTTTCAGAATGTTGGACCGGTTATAAGGCTTAGTGCATCGCCGTTAGTAATTCATCAGCTGATGAAGCCGGCTACTTTCACCACAGAGGTTTTCTATGCTGCACCAGTCTGTCAGGCCAACACGTTTTTTATAAGATTCTCAAGTCTTCCATCAGCCAGAGCATTAGTAACATTGCAGGTTACTAACCGAACGGGACTTTAAGGGAGTCATTCGGATATTGCAGAGCTCCGAGTGCTATACTTCTGGCCACCAGAGGAGAAAAAAAATGACAGAGAATTTTTGCCTAAATTTTGTAAACGTGCAAAATCAAAATTGCATCAACGATAACGACGATGATGAAGATAGAGAATTCTATATCAGTATCTTCGCGCCGCAGATGAAAGTTGATGGAGACGACGATGTGCAATGCACAGCGCAAGAGGTAAAGAAGAAGAAGAAGAAGAAGAAGAAGAAGAAGAAGAAGGAGGAGGAGGAGGAGGAGGAGGAGGAGGAGGAGGGGGAGAAGAAGAGGAAGAGGAAGAAGAAAAGAAGAAGAAAAGAAGAAGAAAAAGAACAAGAAGAAGAAGAAGAAGAAGAAGAAGAAGAAGAAGAATAAGAATAAGAAGAAGAAGAAGAAGAAGACGAAGAAGAAGAAGAAGAAGAAGACGAAGACGAAGAAGAAGAAGAAGAAGAAGAAGACGACGAAGAAGAAGAAGAAGAAGAAGAAGACGAAGAAGACGAAGAAGAAGACGAAGAAGAAGAAGAAGGCGAAGAAGAAGACGAAGAAGAAGAAGGCGAAGAAGAGGAAGAAGAAGAGGAAGAAGAAGCACGAGAGTGTGTTGAAGGTTAATATGGGGCGTTATCGGTTACATTCTTCTATAAGCTACAGACTGAGACATTACAGTTAAAACATCGCTAGAAAAAAAGGGTATTTTTATTTCTAAGTTAAATTGTCACCTTAGTGATGCTTCTGTAAAGGTTGACCATTTTTCAACAATTGTAGAGATGCGATACTCTTCTAAGATTTGATGCAACGGACATTGGAAAAAAAGCTTAATTTAGCGCCGTATTCTGTACGATATCTCACTGCACTGCCATTAGTTGGTGAACCCTCAGATATATCTTTAATGAATTTCATAGCGCCTGGAAAACACGCATAATGGACCGACATTGTGAATCTGTTGTATCTGCAAAAAACCATTGTAGTTGAACTATAGTAGACCTAAAATAATTCTATGCTTAGACCGAGTTCGAACCGTAGTGGCACTCTTTCTTACTGCTATGCTCTTCATTGCCTTTTCTTGTTACTTTAATGTGTCGTATTATGATGTATTAGCTATGTGCTCTGCACTGACTTTGTGGGCAATCTTGGTTGCTTAGGTGTGTTGATTTGCCACTGTTGTCCTAATGTTTGAACGTAGCTCATGTACGTAAAACATCGCATCATTGTAATAAATACCATGTTGAAAAAAAAAAGCCCTGCGATAGGCCAGTGCTGTCTTGCACTGGCCAGCCAAGCTGATCTGCTAGCGGCGCCGCAGGTTGGAATCCCAGTACAAAATGTTTGTTTTATTTCTTTTTTTATTTATTTGACCTGGCACAAACCCACAAGCATCCCAAGATCTAACTAGAGGTTTGCCCATCGTAATAGCGCTTTGGTACTAAAAGCTCGGGAGGGGATGATTTTCGGTAAAGAAACCCTCTATACAGAAATCTAGAGCCACTATGGTCTTAACTACGGCATAGGTACAAATGAAAACATGCTCGACGATTTCTGGAAACCCACCTACAGTTCGCCTGAAAGACTAGCAAGCGCCTAGAAAGTAGCGTTGACGGCAAATATCGGATCCGGGTTTCATAAAACTAGGCTAGCGAGAGCTTCACCGGCGCTTCGTGGAAGTTATCGTCTGCGACGGAACGAATCAGGCTGTTCGACGTCGCCATAACGTCATCAGTACGCACCGAGAACTAGATGATAATGCCTAGCGTAGCAGGCGTAGAACTTCTCTTTGTACATTATGCTTAAATCTAATGCACCTGGTTTCTGGCCGTCCACCAGATGAAGGTAGGCAGAGCTATTGCCGGCAGCATGAGATAAAGGAAATCGAGGGAAGGGACGGGGGAAGTCTATGCTACCAAATAAAGGGTTAATCCACAAAACCAGACCACTGGTTTAGATAAAGCGAGAAAAAATAAAAAGTCGAAAATTTTCGCAACAAAAACAGCGGCCGTTAAAACTCAAAGTGTCCGTTTTTGCTACAGACATGAATACTGCACTAGCAGCTATTGGTTTTCAACCTGAGAGGAACGAGCTCAAGAACTGCGAAAGGAAGTAGTTAGAGCTTTTTTTTTTGCCATACACTATCGAATTAGTCAGCGAATTGCTCAGTTATGTTTTATTTATTCTATCGAATCCATACTACTACTAAACTATCTGTAAATGCTGCCAAACAAAATATATCTGGCCACAAAAAAAAAAAGAGAGAAGGAGCATGCCGTACTCAAAATGCAACATGAAAAGTGTGTTTGTTGATACGACTTGTATTCCAAAGTGTGTATCTTTATCCGCAATTATTAACGTGTTTACGAATCGCACTCACTAATATTTATCCCAGTGAGCGAAACAAAGAGGCCTTCCAAAGGCTTTCAAAACCAAAATAGAATGCGTATCTCGCGAAATTTGGAATTGTCGCGTTTTTAAGTGCATTTTCGCGAAAATTAACTTCTTGTTTATTTATGGTGTACTTCAATTTTTTTAATAATAAAGTGTGCCAGGGTATTTAGGTTCCCAAGTCCAAACAACGGCAACGTTTCACGTATCTATAGAGCACCATTCATATTAAACCCGAGATTATCTTGCCAATGAATTGCAAAGCAAAAGGCTTCGGCGTGTATAAAAAGAAATAAAGTTAATAAAACGAAAACTTACACCAAATCATGAATGAAAAATGAACGATTCGGCAGCTGGTGATTAGTTTCAACACGCGAGACCCACGTGAACATGCAGGCGCATACTTATTTAGCTTATGTTGTCACACGAGCATGCGTTGCAGCATCAACTCTACCAAACTTTATTGCTTAAATTGGAGCATTTCAAGGCGTCCTAGATTATGCACAAACGAATCAATCTTTGTTTACATTACAAGCAGTTTCAGGCCATCCGAATTCGCGGTCCCTTTCCTCATCGCCAAAGGCATCAGCTACACGCCAAGACGTTTGAATGAAAATCGGCGGACCGTGGTCGGGTTAATCCGAGCCTGCACAATTACGGAGAATCGAGTTAGAGCGCCCACACAGCGGGATGAAAAGAAAAAAGGAGGAAGAGTAGGGAGCGTTAGGAGGGTAGGGAGGGCGGTTTCAAGCTAAATTCTGGCTCGCAACGAATGGTTCGCGTCTGAAAGGTCAGCCTTCACGTCTGCCGGCGACATCCATACTTCTCGGCTTCTTTTAAAAGATAGCGATAAAAAACAGATGCATGAATAAGGAAAATAGAAGTGAAAGGCCGGCGTGGGGGGAAGGTGACAGAGGAGCCGAGACAAAAGACAAAGCCCTCGGGCGGCGTTGGGAGAAGTAGCAGAGCGAATCTCGGACCCGTCTGTGCAACGCAGCGCTCGCAGTGCAGGCAGGGAAGAGGAGGAGGGGGCGCAGCGGCAGGGAAGGCGATGAGCACCTCGCCTTTGTGCCCTGCTGGCTGCGGTGACGGCGGCGAAAAGACAAGGCGCGCGCGCACGCCCCACGCGGCCTTGATTGCCGACCGGGCTCCACCGCCACGGCCGCAGCAGCAGCAACATCGCGCCCGCTTTTCGTCACAGCGCCGAGACAGCCACGCCGTAATTGGCAAGTGAAAGGTCGGGGCCCGTCCACGCCGCAGCCACACAGGCAATCATCCTCGGGCCTACGGCGACGAGGCCTAAGAATACAAGAAAACAAATACCAGCGAGCACTAGAGATGGGGTGAAGCGGCCAGCCGCACACACGAGACAACACAGCAGCTCAGGGAAAGATAGAGAGAGAGAGAGACAGTGAAAGAGCGACAACGCTGCAACGAGCCTTGGAGGCTCAGGATTGGCCGGAGATAGACTCAAGCCTAACTACGCCGCATCTTCTCCCTCCATCCTCGGCTAGCCTCCCACCTTCGTCCCAATCTGTCTAGAACGTTCCTTTTTTTCGCCGTTCGCCTATTGTTCAGACACTAACTCGCCTTGTTGGGCTTCTATCCCACGCTATTTGTTTTGGAGGCTATTCCTGCAGTGATGACGTCACCAACTGCGCGAGGAAACGACAACACGGGTGTCGAATTTCCGCCTGCCTGCTGGGTGTGCTGGAGAAGCGACCCCGTAGCGGAAGCGTCGGACCAATTAGATTCAGAAAGAAACCTTTTGGCGAGCTGGCTATTCATTCTTTCTTTTGTTGGCTGCTTCATTTATTGTGGGTTCATTGGTGCCATTCCGCTCCTTCACACACACACAAAAAAAATCATTCCCCCGTCATCGCGTTCGAACTCTAGGGAAATGAGCATCGGCATCGCTCGTACTTAGGCAACGGTGGCCACGTGAAGTAAGCTTTATAACCCAAGCGTGTCATAACAATGCCATCAATTCGTATTAAGAATGAAGGGCTCAAACGTTTAGAAATGCGCCCATCAATTACATTCATCAAATTAATCGACCGTAGGCCTCGCTGTGTGTGACATGGCTTAAAAAATTAAAAACGCAAACAGACGGAAATGTGCAGCTCAATTGATAATTAACCCTTTTACACTCTCGATTAGCTCATAATGAAGGAAGTGAGACTTCAAGTGGTTTAGGAATAAGGAGCACTGTCTTTAACACAACTGATAGGCCTGCATCTCCCATATCCACAAAATCAGCGCTACGGCTCAAGCGATGTCGTTTCTCACAACTCGAATGCAGGGTGAAGACTTGCCAGAGAAAAGTCAGCACAGTTAAAAAGTGGCATTATTTACCCTCGTGCGCTCGTTATGGGAAAAAAAGAAACTCTGCACTCGCTTGGAAAGGAAGTAAGTCCTTGGTCAAAAGTGTTCAGGCCGTATGATTATAACCTTTTAACAGCAGTCTTTTTTAAAGTGTCAGTACTCCAGAATTATTGCCTGCATGAGCAAACGTAATAAATGTTATTGTTTGTTTCAAGTTTCTGAATTCATCGGCAACGCGTAAAACTCAACTTACTGAAGCAGCCCGGAATTTACCTCAAGCATTCTGCACTAGACTACTCTCCAAAGACGCAGCGCCTTCATCAGACAGAAGAACAAAAATTTGATCTATTAATCGAAGCTCATTTTATGACGCATTAATTTTCTTTAAGTGGATTCGTTGACGCCGATCACTTCAGCCTTTAGTACTTTGCTGCGCACTTAGTCGAGAGTTGTAAGTATTGCAGCTAAATGGCGACTACTGCATACCATGAACTTGGACTAATGATGCAGACGTTTTATAACGTCCTCAGTTAAAAGAATTAAAGCCGGCGAGAAACAAAATAGTAGTCGCCTTCTCAACTTTCCCAACCTTCCGCTTGGGGTATCGGTGAAGAGCAGATGGCAATCGCCGCACACCTTTCCCATTACTTCATTTCCTTCAGAAATTCGCTAGGAAGAAGAAAAAAAACTTCACTAAAATCATATACTCAACAAACACAAGGATTGCAGCCTCTTATAAACTTGATTTATTTGTACCAGATACAAGTCAAAGCTACCTAAAGACAAGGAGCTCAACGGGGATACGCCACAGGCCGCAAAAAAGCAGGCAGCAAGCATGTTCTCAGAGATAGCGAGGCGGCACGAGTATAAACGCCATTGAAATCGGTCTCCGTGTCGGCAAGAGGCAACAATAACGACTCCTCCAAGCCTCTCTGTCGAGCCTCTCAAAACACCAGCGGTGCAGTGGCGAGGAGGACAAGGGTGCTGGAAAAAAAAGAGGGAGTGCATTGGGAGGCCATAGACAACCACCTCTCTTCCCTCTTGTGGAGCTCGCCAGCTCGAGCTGTTTTGCGCTCCCGTCAATGGCGCTGCCCTTTGCACCGACGGTGCCTCCTGATTACGAGTCCCTCTCTCTCTTCCCCCCTTACCCATCCAGACCGTTCCGATTATAGCCGATTAAGCGCTCTCGTTCGGCGCGCTCCGACGCCGGCTTTTATGGCGCGCAGATGGCTGGCACTGGTAATGACGGCCCATTCCTGTGATCCCCTGGAAATTCGAAAAAGCAGTCCCCTTACCCGCACCGATATGCACGTGCCACGCTCGTCGATGGCCGTCCGACCAAAAAACACGCACTGTCAGTATCAGCCTAAATGACGACGACGTTGGCCTGGGTCCTCTCGATTTTCAGTTTTATTCTGCTACGCATTTATACGGGAATGGCTCCGAGCGAACAGTAGCGGGCCGCATGCCGGAAGAACTAACGACGAACTAGCGGAGACTTTAAAGACTGCCTGTGGCTGGCTGTACAACCGTAAAAAACGCAAAAAAAATTTCGCGCGCTCTTCTTTTCTGCACCAGTCCTTGCTTCAGAGCACCGAAGTGCTTTACCCTTGGTGACTACTTTTTCTCGTTCGAGTCCGGTTTCATTCAAGTCCTGCTCCTCTGTGTTATTTTTGACTGTCGAGGATCGCATGAAAAATGGGAATCTCGCGATTTAATAAAAATAGCCTTGCTTGTGCATGTTATTTTGCATAATGAAGCTCCTGTAACATTAAAGTAGTATGGCGTGACAGCTGTTACCAATGCTTCCAACCTGCAGCCGGTTTTTCACTCTAATAGATACCCCAAACAAAACAGGTTCTGAGTAACTAAACTTCATTTTAGCCAGGCTAAACTAATCTGCTTAAATTTTCGCTAATAAAAATCATACTAAAATTCAATCTAAATAAATCAAAGAAGAAGTGAACTAGCTAGGCTTTAGCATGAATGCAGAAACATTTTTTCAATGTCCGTTTCATCCACAGAATGAAACGTTTCGGACCAAATTTAACTCCTAAATTTGAAAAGTTAGGCAGAGACACAGAGACACGCGCCAACTTCCCAAATCCACGTGCAAAATTTTTGATCACTAACGGCATAGCTTCTCCAGCCCCACGTCGGTTCCTTATTGTTTTCCTGGGCGGCCCGCAACAAGCTCGACTATTTGTCACTCTCGGTTTTCAAGTGAAAACGTCTGCCCAGGAGCACTCATTTTCTCCGGCCCGCCTCAAAGCGGACTTGCTCTGAACCTTGCGCTAGCCAAAACACTCAGAACTTCTCCAGCTGGCACGTCTGAGTGGTCGTGAAACACGCACAGCCCTCGCGCACAAATGTGATGAATTTCCTGATCAGAGTGACAGGAAAAGGAGAGAAGAACGCGAGGAAAACCTACACAAAACTGCAAACACGCGTAGCAGGAAAAATGGGGAGAGCTGAAAACAGGGTAGGAAAGGTTTGGGGAGATGAAACGGCGTCGGGCTACAGCGCCAAACATCGGGACACCAACGTGGCCGGTTCCGAGGCAAACAAGACAGATGGCGCAATTGTGGCCGCGGCAGGAGATAAACGTTAAGATATCAGGGAAACCAGCCCGCGAGCCGCGGAAAGTGAAAGGGAAGCACGTAGGGAAAGGAAGTAGGGAGGAAAGAGACAGAGGGGGGGGGGGGGTAGTGCGAAAGTGGGAATAGTTTTCCCAAGAAGCATAAACAAAAGAATCCGGTGAGAACAAAGCACGCAGGCTCCCTCCCGAGCGGAGGAGCCGCGAGAGGAATTTCCGCAATGAGCAAGATAAACGCACGCCGCCGCGAGGTTCGGGCGAGGGTAAGACGGCGGTGCTGCCATAGCTCCTGCTGCGAAGCCGGGGAGGCATAATTTGATGCGACGACGACGGCGGCTGCTTGGCTTAGAGCCCGGACGACTTCCGTGACCCGCTGCACAGCGGCAGCACGTCGAACGTTCATAGCCACTTACGCGCTGAAAAGATGTGCGGAGAAGGATGTCCTGATTTATTCAGCAGGCTTTTGTAAAGGAGCACGGCCAGACAGCTCCTTACCAACCCGAGCCAAGACGCTCAGGGCGAAGTGAGGGAGAGGGGTTGTCCACTCGAGCAGCGGAGAGGTGAGTGTGAAGTTGAGAAGGAGGAGCGCCAACGTCAACTCGGGATGTACTGCCGCTGGAGGCTCGTGTATTATTGCTCAGCGGTCGGAATTATACTCGGCACCAGCATATCAATGCGCATAGAGGAAGGTGGAGGAAGTTTGGCGGCGGCCGTTCTGGCTCTCTCCCAGCAGTTATGAGTGAATCGTTCTTGCAGCCCGTATTGGCACGCCGAAGTTAGCGCTAGAGGAGAACTTTTGACTTGTGGAATAGGGGTTCTCGGCACATTTGAACCTTGGATATCGATGCGCTTGAGAGAGGAGAAGGAATCGAAGCTGTCTTGATATATACGGGGCGTATACTAATCTCTTCAGCGACTGCCTACATTCTCTGTGCCTTGTAGGATAGCTGGCTACAAGCGCTGTCAGAACAAGTCTTCAAACTCGAAGCGAACTAGATGACCTCGTCGGCTACTTTGCTACAGAAAGTCAGAGAAGACGAACATCGGGAGTTGGCTGAGCGAACTTTCTACTCCATGTTTGGCAGTGCCTCGCGAGGCTCCTGGTTCGCCTTTACTTTTAGTTTCCTTTTCCTTCTTTTTTTTTCATCCTGCTATCGATACGAATCTAACTACGTGACTCAATTCATGAAGTCGTAGTAGAGCTCAGTAACAAGTTTGCATGTTCACTTGCGTATGAAGAGCTCAACTTCCATAGCTTCTCTGTGTGCACGACATGTATGCTACCCGATGTGTTAAGAATTTCAAGCTGCCGTGTAATAAACATCCGGCCCTCTATTTAAGACTATTTTCTTTAGTTCACTGATGAACCACACATCTTTTCTCGCCATATTCAACTACATCCCAGCTCTGCTGTTTACTGCAAGGAAATACTTGAATAAACAGAGATGTGACATCAACCTGTCAAGTTATTACTCTGGTCAGGCGATATCGACCATTGAGCTCCAGTGCAGGAAAGAAACGTTTCCTTTCATGCGTGCATGTTAAATCTATGCAAGATCTCGTTTTTTTTCCTCTAGCGTGACACAAGCCCTACTATCATAGTCTCTCTACAAATTTTCTCTATTTCGGTGTGATGACTGTTCTAGTGCCTGCTCAGAGACATAGCTATAGAGCATTGAGGCATTTTAGGTACTATGGGCGTTGATTCCAGCGTCTACTTAAATTCATTTACGTTTTCGGTATTCGAACAGAATTGAGAAATAAAGCTGCATCACTCTAGGGCATGGGTCCTCAGATCCCGACTTCAAGTTCCACTCCAGTGAGTGAAGCTAAAACACCGCTATTGGTGAAAGGATAGCTGCCGGGAGTCATACGTACACTTTTTTTCGCTTTGGTGTTCTCAGGATTCTAAAATAAGAGGAACAGGGCAGCTTGGTAGCGCATCATCGCGGCAAGCAGACGTCAATGCGCTACAAGAATCATTTCTGTTTATGTTCCTGGATGATAATGTGAATGAATGATCCGTTGTTGACGTGCGAAGCAAAGGAATCTTCTTGACAAATTGCGGAATACCCGTAAACGAGTAGTTTGATATTCAAGAACTGCGCACTTCACGTGCAATCTTAGCGTTCGTTTAAGGGGTATTTGCAATTCCTTGGGCTTTATTTCAAAGGTGCTGCTCACAGACGGACTCAATCGTACCTTAATCTAGCTGTCCTCGCAGTTCACCGACATCACCGCAACGCTCTCGTAGTCGAAGCTTGCGGAGTATCGCTCAAGTAAGTTACGTCATCGGACAATAGGCAAAGCCTAGTCTCGCAAAGTCACGAGTGTCTCGGAGACTGCCGTTCAGCACATTTTACAGTCGATCAACTTGCATTTCGAGAAAACAAGTCAAGCGTTGTTTGTTGAACACAAAGACGAAAACTTCGATTTCTTTTTTTTTACAGAGAGAGAGAGAGGGGGGAGGGTGCGCTAAAAACAATACCATGGTATTGCACCGCTGCCGAAAATTCCTCGGAGGGATCATGAAAGAGTCCTGGTGAGACTTTTGTGAGATGGTCGACTGAGGGCGGTGGTGCTGGATATAAAGCGTGGTCGGATAAAAGCGAACACATCTGTTCATGCGCTTTCAACCATTTCATACAGAGCCCTGCTTCACGCCACGACACTAACAACGATTACTAGCCAGCCCCAGAAAACCTGCATCATAAAGTAATCGTTGTATATGGTTGCCCCAAGAGCAGTTCAAACGAAACTGCATTTTGGCTGAGAAGCAGTACAAGAGCCCGAAAACAACAAAAGTACGGAGTGTTCTATACACAACAGTCGATCGCAATCGTCTACAATACATGATAAATTATAGCGACATGTGGCTGTAGTTTTCGACCTGGAGATGCAGTGTCCGCACAAAGCCACAGCCAGGCAGACAAAGCAAAAAAAAATCGGGTACGGGCGTTGCACCTTTAACCTAGCACTTGCTGTCAGGTTCGATTTCAATGAAGAATAATTGACTGGAAGATTTTTTCGTGCAAAGAACAACACTACACGCTATGTGATATACCGCACTAGAGAAATATAAATTTATTTAGTCCCTCTGGCTTTCTTACACATAAAAAAAAATTGAAAATTGGTTATTGGAGAAAGGAAATGGCGCAGTATCTGTGTCACATATCGGCGGACACCTGAACCGCGCCGTAAGAGAAGGGATAAAAGAGAGAGTGCAAGAAGAAAGAAGTGCCGTAGTGGAGGGCTCCGGAATAATTTCGACCACCTGGGGATCTTTAACAAGCACTGACATCACACAGCACACTGGCGCTTTATAGTTTCGCCTCCATAGAAACGCAGCAGCCGCGGTCGGGTTCGAACCCGGGAACTCTGGATCAGTAGCCGAGCGCCCTAACCACTGAGCCACCGCGGCAAGTTTCAACATGCACCCAATGGTGAATACACGGCAGTTTCTAGCTTTTATTGCCATAGAAATGCAGCCACCATGACTGTGACCGAACCCACGACCTCAGCCTCAGCAGCCAGCGGCCAAAAGTAGCCACGGTCGGTTTCAAGCAACAGAATCTATGCGAACACAAAGTCAACCAAAGATGGGCAAGCCTTAGAGAGCTTCCCAAACTTTGGACAAGAGGACTTGTCTTCGTTCTCTTGTCTGAACGTTGGCAAGCTCCCTGAGGAATCCGTCTCTCTTGTTCATTTTGTGTTTGCAAGAAAACCATCTACCTGCCTTCTCTCTCTATCATAGAATATATTCGAGTAACGCTCGCCTGAGCACACCCGTATGGCTACTAAGGGCACGTATTTAGCTTCCCTCTCCACTACTGAGATTTCCTCTCATGTTGGTCGCCGCCGGCGTCACTACGCGTCACCTTCACACAAAAAGGAACCTACGGTTTAGCATGGCTGAGCGCGGAATATCGCGCAGTAGCACTAGGGCATTTAGGGTGAAGGCTTTCATAGTAAATTCTATGAAGGCCTTTATTAGGAGGCATTTACCCTAAAGACATTTGATCTAAAGGCCTTCACCACAAAGACATGTGATTCAAAGGTCTATACCCTCAAGGTATTTACCTTGAAGGCTTTCACCACGAGTACCCTTCACACATGTGAAGGTCTGTCAGGTGTACACACCTTGCAGATTGCCTACAACCCGGTGGGTAGGTGGGGCCACCTGCCTCAAAGCGGGATTCAGGGACGTAGTACGTACGTTCGTACGTATGCCCGAAATCGAAAATGCGCCTACTATGGTGCTACACAGCATTTCTACTGTACAGATCATAAACTAGTTCTTAAAACATGTTCTTTATTAGTTTACGAAGCTTGTATAACCAGGATCTAAAGGTCAGTTTTGTTGATCAATTTTTTTTGTCTCTCATCCCCCTTAAAGCTCGATTCAGGTGATTTTCCGCGGCCAAACTTCTGGAGCACAGGGGAATGTTTTCTTCTTTGCTTGGCGACAAAATAAAGTTATTTGGCATGCAGCGCAGTCCTCTTTGTTGCCTAATTGTCTGTCTTCCATTAGCGCTCTTAATTTTTCTACAAAAGGACGCGAACCAACTAGCCCCGCAACTTGTTTCATATTCAGTAAACTCTACGAGCACTGACCTATGATAACGAAAACCATTAGAAAGGGCTGAGTGTCATCATTTTGCGAGCCTATAACCGTCAACAGTGCCGCAAACTATGCACGTTGTTTACACAAGAGAAAAAGATCTCGCCTCGGGCCAAACTTTTCACAGAAGCAAAAGGAACACGACACGAAACAACGAGCCTCGCGCAGCTAACCGTCGCGACGCCCACCCGAGTAAAGCATCTTCTCACCGTGGAGCGGCAGGCTAACGCCTTCAGTGTTTATCCGGCCGCCACTCCTGGTGTTTTCTTGCCGCTTCGCTTCTCCTACAACGTTTCTGTCTTGTTTGCCTCAGAGGTGACTTGCAACGTGACGCAGGAACAAACGCCGTCTCGCCTCGGACAGAGCGTGTTTATCGTGAGTCCACAAACTCTATTTTCTTCTTCTTCCTATCTCTCCTATTTGTAGCGAGAGCTCGGGCACACTGCTAGAGAGATAAAAGAGAGGTATAGTGGAAGGCTAAGGGGTGATGTCGAGGAAGGGGAAGAAGGGGGGCAGGAACAGCGCCCCCAAGTGATTGACAGAAACGAGAAAAGGCAAAGAAGTGTGTTTCGGTGCTCGGGGTCCAAATTGAAAGCACTGGAGACAGGCTTCCCTGCGAGGGAAAGCATCGCGCGCTGATGCTGCTCTTGCAAGAGAGACACAACAACGACGAGCACGACGACGACGACGCGAAGCCCGGTACAAAACGCCCAGGGTGCCTAAGAGAGGCGGGCTGGCTCAGCCTGGGTTCCGATCGATGAGCGGGCTGCCCTCTCCCCCTCCGTGTTTCTTTCTCTTGCTCATCCTTTATCGCTCGCTCGTACTGCCTACTTTCTTCTTCCCCTTTAGTTCCTTCAATTCATGCCTTCTCATTTTATTGCGTTTTTTTTGTCTCTTGGCAACATCTTTCCTTGGTCAACCTGCGGCCCGAAGTAACCAAGTAACGCCTTTTTTCCAGAAAGACCGTCAGTTTTCAGAAATCCTTTATTATATTGACCAGCGCCGTAGAAAGAAACACGCGAGATCATTTCATGTCTCCATCTGCACTTAGGTGTCGCTGGTTACCACTCAGAAGCTAAAAAAGAACACAGAAAACACCGATGAGCAGTGAGGAGGACGCGAGGGGTCGACTGACCGTTGTGGACCTGGGCTGTCGGAACGATGGAAACGACGTTGTGGTGCGTGGCTACGCTTTTTTTCTACATCGATGCAAATTTCGCTGTTATGGCTCAATTCGAAGTGATGCATTTTGAAGCAGGGGAAGACATAGAAGTCTGCCTATAGCCCCCCACCCCACCCCTCCACACATATACACACCTTTTCTTTTCCTCTCTTTTGCTTTCGTTTGGAGCAGAGCAGCTTACCACACCATTTAATCGTCCACACTACACATTATTTGCAGCATGAACGAATTCGAGGGAGTAAAAGCGTATCTGCAAGTTTTCACGAATGCCTTCGTGAACATAAAATTGCCGACCTTCCTCCGAAAACCGGTGCTAGGTAGAAGTTTTCAAAAATGAGCATTTTTAAGGACGTAACAAGATGAGTCATACACAGTCAGAGCCACACTGCAGTCCCCGTCACAATCACAGCCGCAGCCACAGCTACTTTAGGAATCCGGCAGCCGTAAGCGGGAAACTCACGCACCGATTCTCTCTAGTTTTACCAGCCAAAAACCGTAGTGTAAGTGTACTGCAAAAGATGACGCCGGTCATCGAAAACTTTGCATCATTTGTGAAAATGTCGGTATGTACAGTCGGCAGCAAAAGTTTATGGCGGGGGGGGGGGGGGGTATTGAGACATTAACTACAGCATTTATTGGCCACCTATTCACCTTCTACAGACATCAGACTATGGAGCATGCACGTCCCTTCGTAGGTTCATGCATTTCAGGCGATTAGCTAGATTTTTTGTTCCGCAAAGCTGCGTCCCGAAAACATTTGCTGCCGACTGTATATGAAATCCCCGTGTGCGTTAATGATCCCCAGGTGGTCGAAATTATTCGGAATCCTGTTCTCCATCCGGAATCCATTTCTTTCTCTTTCTTTTTTCACTCCCGAACCTTCCTCATTTCCCTCACGGTGCAGTTGAGGTGTCCAACGAGATGTGATACAATAACTGCGCAATTATCTTTGCTCAAAATAATTTTTCTTGACAGCGTATGCATGGAGGCGAAATGCAAGACGCCTCTGTTTCTGTGTGGTGGCAGCGCACAATAAAGGACCCCAAGAAAAGGGACACGTAGGATCAGCTAGGCGGCCAACGCGACGTTTATTGTTGTTATTGTCGCGGCTGAACGAAGAAGGAAAAGGAAAGTACGCGGACCTGCCCACTGGCTCAAGCTGAGTCACAATCACTGCCACGTGCAGACAGTAGAAGAGTTGAAAGAGATGTGAGAGGAAAGATTGAAAGAAAGGACGCGCGTCTCAACTACCGCGTCATCTGAAGCAATGGCGACGGTTTAGCAACAGGTACCCCCGGTGACAAGGAGCGCCCGTCACATGTGCGAGAGCCTCCGGATCCCAGCCCCGTAATGTGAGGAGGCTACTTCACTATCGACGTTTATCAGGTCCACTCCGCCTTTATATATCGCCGGAAAAGGAGAGGAGCTGGCGTGCTCGTGCATCGGCGAGCTCAGTCAGGTGGTCGAAGTTTGCGCACAGCCCTACACTACGGCGCCATGTTCTCTATTCCTTATTTCACTCCTTCTTTCCTGTCTTTTCTCGCGGCGCGATTGAGGTGTCCACCGAGAAGTGTAGCTACTGAGCCAGAGAACTCGGGTTCAAATTGGGTCGCAGCGGCCACGTTTCTGTGGAGCGAAACGGAAAATACGACCGAGTACTGTGGGATGTCAGTGCACGTTAATATCACCAAGTGGTCGAAATTGGATGAGAGGGCACAACCAAGTGGATGAGAGGGCACAACCAATTTTAACGGCCGCCATCTTAGATTCGAGAAACCGAAATTAGGCCGCCATTTCGTTTCCTGACGTAATACTCACATACTTCCACCTCTGTCCACCATATTGCACCGTGACAACATCATTGGCATGCGGCAGGTGGTTGTTTCTACAGTGCCATTGTATGTGGCGCTACAAGTCTCAATGCGAGATGCGCTGTTTTCTAGTGGCAGCCACAGATGGCGCTTTGATCTCAGGGTGGTGGCTAAAATCAAGACAAGAGTAAAATTTTATAAGCCATGGCTAGGTGTCTTGAGCCACCGCCCGATTTAAAGGGTTCAGCCTTATCCATCCATCCAGCCATCCATCGGTAAGAGGCCTCACGTAATCTCGAAACGTGATGAGTAGTTGCTGCCACAGATGGCGCTGTGTTCAAGGGTAGTAGCAGACCCCACGAAATTTCGAAACGTGATGAGTAAGAGCTAACGCTCTTAAAAGGAGTAAGAAGGAAAGGAAGAAGAGTGCGAAGAAAAAAGAGGGTTGCTCGAGCGGAACAGCGGACGTGAGAAGCGCGCGTAGGAGCGCGTTCGCCAGCGCATGACTGAAGGTAAAGACAATGAAATTTTACAGAAACACTTCAGACTGCTTATGTGCAGGAATGCGAAAGCATGCCATGGACGCAAGACGGAGACGTTTGGTTGTGGTTTGCGAACCGAAATTACACCTTTGGACAAGACTTACGAATTTGATGTACAGTAGGTTGATTTGATGTACAGTGGTTTGATGTGCATTCGATGTACAGTAGTTTCGAGCAACCGCGCAATAGGTTGTCGCTCGTTGGCTACCCTGGTTATCTGCTGAGAGCTGTTGCAGAATCACTGTTAAGAAATATGAACTTGAATAAGCAAGCTGCTGCTCGTGCTGTCGGAGAAGAACGGAAAAAAACTTGCTGTTGTTTCGTATATGCTCACTGCATCCCACAATTTGAAGCGTATTACGAAGCAGGTAGATGTACGCTAATAAGTTAGACAGGCTATACAGGGCTAAGAAAAGCCAGGAAGTCACGTGCCCAGGGGGTGCAAGAAGAAGCGCAGAGTTCCGTTTGTTGAATATAAAGAGGGTGTAGTGTATCAGATTCCGCTATCATGTGGTAAACAGTGTATAGGACAGACTGTTCAGTATTTAAATGATCGCCTCCGAGAGCGCAAGCGCAATGAAAAGAACAAAGATGAACAAGATGGGTTGCTTGTGGCGCACTGCAAGGAGTACAAAGGGTGTACACCTCTCTATGACAAGACAGTTGTAATCGGTAAAAACAAGGATAAACGCACGCGGGAAATAATTGAAGCGGAAAAGATAGATCAATTAGGAAATGCTTGCGTTAGAACACCCTCTGTTAATCTGTCCTAAAAAGGATTTGCGTTCATTCGGGCTCGGTTATATCACGAAGTTCTTGTGATATCACGGCAAGACAGCGTGTATGTACAGATGTGTTTCTTCAGAATAAATTTGTTGGAAGTTAGCGCTGTGTGCGTGTCCTCTCGTTCTCTGTCCTTGTCGTGTGTTGCGCTACAACGATTACATTAAGATACCGCTGTTGTATACTTTTCTCTTGAGGGATATTGTTAAACTGGCGTTCATGATATGAGAGAACCTACCATAGGCGCACCACCCCATTCTTGCCCTAAGTAGACGTACTTCATCATCACTTCCAGCATCTCATTTGCGAGGGCATGTCCTCCAAAGTAGGGCATACAGTAAGCTTCATTAGCAATCGGTCGCGCACATTCTTGCGACGCCAGCGATTAAACGCGATACGAAGTATGCCTGAAATGGTGGGAGCCTTTGAATAGTGTCATCATTCGTGCTCAAGCATAACATGAGACAAGAGATGTAGACGCGGGAAGCTGGCTTTGTTTATATGCTGAAGCTTGGAGCAAGGCGAAGACTTTGGCATTCTAGAGATTAAGAAACGAACAGCGATGTGATAAAAGGCATGCTCCTGCATGAAATAAGAGTCATTCAAGTGACAGAATATCGCTCTGCATTTGCAACAGGCGCACATACTGCCAGCTTTTCGCGCTCGTAAAGTTGGACGTAGCGAGCTGCCAGTCAGTAGCCCCAGGAAGTGTATTCAACTCACGTAGTTTACAGACAACGATGGAATGCATCAAGCTGGCTCTGAGCACTTCGCGACTTCCGTCGCACCGCCGAAAATAAGGAGCTTTTACGAGTAAACAACATAAGCGAAGCCAGCGAGAGGCAACTATCTATTACAAAATATTTTCGACGAAATAAATGCACACGCTTTTCTCGATGTTTGGCGAATATATATATATATATATATATATATATATATATATATATATATATATATATATATATATATATATATATATATATATATATATATATATATATACCAAAAGTGATTTCTGGCAGCTGATTTGCTCAATATAATATAAAATCACCAAAAATTGAAGAAACATAACAGGATTTAATTCACGACGTTTCTTTAAACCGACTTATTGGCACTACAAATTAAAAAAAAATTTAAACATTCCCCTATGCACCTTGGTTTAGGTGACTGTTGGCTCCCTTCGCGTGTGTGTGTATATATATATATGTGTGTGTGTGTGTGTATTTACACACCCATATATATATATATATATATATATATATATATATATATATATAGTGATATATATATATATATATATATATATATATATATATATATATATATATATATATATATATATATATATATATATATATATATATATATACACACGCGAAGGGAGCCAACAGTCACCGAAACCAAGGTGCATAGGGGAATGTTTAATTTTTTTTTTAATTTGTAGTGCCAATCAATCGGTTTAAAGAACATTACTTATAAAGCAGCAGAAAAACAATCATGCCGCCGGTGGTATCCGAACCCACGACCTCCGAATATCGCGTCCGGTGCTCTTATATATAATATATATATATATATATATATATATATATATATATATATATATATATATATATATATGTAGCACTGGATAAATTATTTCCTCCTTGCGCACCTGCTTTCTTTTAAAAAAAATAGTGAAAGGTGACGCAAAGCAGCATATTGTTCATCGTTTTGCTTTACAAAACAATGTAACCGAAAAATCTGCGCGTTGGCACGAAGAATACCTGAACCTCCTTTATTCTGACGAGGTTATCTAACTTCATCTGTTGCTTGTCGCTCTTTACGTTCCCATTCTCCCAAGCTCACATTTATAGCCTTTAGACTTTACCTGTGGCATGTAAGCAACGTATGCCATATATGGCTAAGTACAGGGTGTACACCTTTAAAGAATTGAGTGGGCGTTTCCAACACACCCCATTTCAAAGAATATGGTGTAACTAAACGCCGAGCCCTAGCTTCAGCACAAATTTGACATCTCAGCGCTATCTAACGCGCTCCGCATCGCACCATTTGCCGATTCCCCGGCCGGCTTTTATCTAACATCCAATATAGGAAAAGTGGACAATTGCTGACGCAGACCAACAGTTCTATCCATTTCTTGCTGTGGGTTTGCTTCTCGAGGAATTGTTTTTGTCTAGTCCATTACGCTTTTGTGTTGCTGTCACGCGTTCTTCGCATTATGCGCCAAATCCGGTTAACTATTTATGTTTTTTTTTAATTTCATGTTAGCACGCGAAAGGAGCGCATTGTCATACTTCCTCAGCATTATATGATCGTTTGCTATAGGCTGCTTATTGGCGTGTTCAAAATTTTGTGATTTCTATCATTTTTGCGCATTTTCGTTTATTTTACGCAAAAATACACACTGCGTGGTGGCTACATAGTCGAGGTGCTTTTGCAATGAAGCTACACTGAAAAAGACAAACTGGAAAGATATGGCATCAAAACTAATGAGTGTATTATTATTATTTTTTCTTTCTGAAAAGCAAAAGCACTCACCACAGCTCCAACATCACTATCCCGGAACTAACCCTGAAAAGCCGCCGCGGTGGCTGAGTGGTTACGGCGCTCGGCTGCCGGCCCGAAAGACGCGGGTTCGATCCCGGCCGCGGCGGTCGAATTTCGATGGAGGCGAAATTCTAGAGGCCCGTGTACTGTGCGATGTCAGTTCGCGTTAAAGAACCCCAGGTAGTCGAAATTTCCGGAGCCCTTCACTACGGCGTCTCTCAGCCTGAGTCGCTTTGGAACGTTAAACCCCCATATACCAAACCAAACTAACCCTGAAAATCGATCAGGCGTCGCACGCTTCTCGACCTCCGTCTCCAGAGCGCTTGTTTTCTAAAGGAATCTGCACTCTCCGCGCCTTCTGTATGCGCATTCGGTTTTTAAACATTACTGGTATGCGAACCTATACTGCGCAGCAAGCCACGTTATGTGCGCCATCTGATATGTGAACACGGAAAAGAAAGGTTCAGAGCCATGTTTACGTACTTCGATATCCGCCTCGAATCAGTTCTCCTGTTTCAGGTTCTCAAAAAAATAAATAAAATAAAAACAGAAATGAAAATAGAACGTAAACTGGTTGCAAAGCTCTCTTCCAAGTTTAAAGTGCAGTTGACGCGAGTAGCTATTCTAACATAGTCAAACAGTCAGACATGACGCGCCATTGGTTTAGGCGTCCCTTGTCGTGATTCGTTCCTTCCTTTTTTCTTCCTTCACTTTTTATGTTTCTTTTTCTTTTTCCGTTCATTTCCGCCATAGTTCCAGTCCTTCCTGCTTTTCCGGGAGGCGTATTATGTTCCGCGCATTTCAGTTTCTCGGACCGTTCTTCGCTGCAAGCTCTTATTACAGTACATCTCGCGCAGGAGCTCGCGCGCTCAGACGGTTCCGTACGGGTGTTTGACGACTCATATTTTTCTTCAGCGTATCGGGCTATCGACTCGAGGTGTGCGCAAGCCGTCGTCGCGGTGCTCATTCGCCTGATACAAAGGCGAGTCGCGCCCAGTGCATTTCGGACAGTAATTTCCCTCCCTGGCCCCTCGCGTCGCGAGACGGCATCGACCAAGATCAGCACTGCGTAATAAGCTTTTGCGCTGAACGTCGTGTTGCCTTCGGGCTCGGTTGGTGCGGACACATGGCTTCGATCCGATCGGGTCGCTCCCTGCCCCGCTGCCTGTCAAAATTCGGGCGAAAAAGTACGACGCTAGACGTGTCAGATCTTTCCCTTCATTTTATTTTCCTACCTTGTTTATTTTTTTTCAGCGAAGAGAGTTGCGCTGTGCTGTCTGGAGAAACTTCGACGTATCTTCCTTGAATTTCCTGTCAAGGGTTAGCATAAGAATCTGAAGGCTGTGCCTGAGATTATGCATTTTGTCCTCCTCAGTAAAATTAACTTTAATCAAGGTGTTTTACATGTACTCTTATCTGCTTTTCAGACGATAATCGTAACATCATCGTGGAGTACCTTTGTAATATGTACAGTACAGACATATTTCGTCTGTTTAAATTCGAGCGCTGTGGTTACACTTCAGGTCCCACAGTTCACATGACAGTTCACGAGTCACAAAAAAGTCACGTGATTGCCCCAAATGATCTCCCCTCTCCTTTAATCATCTCCCGCAAGCCAATGTGGATGTCTATTTCACAGGTCACGTGACTAATCAGGTTACGCATGCCCGATCCGGTTTTAAAGCAAGATAAAGCTTTTTTTTTTCTGGACAAAGGTACCAGGAACAGCATATACTAGCATTTCGTGCGCGATAAAGTGAATCTGGCAGCGAAACAGGAGTACTAAGATGTGTAAGTGTCTGTGCCTGGGCCTGTAATCTCTCCACCAACTGCGTCTTGCCGCATGCCCTCGAGTATGTACCACAGAATTACTATTTTTCCTAATGTATGTGCGCGAGAATAGTTCCGTTGGCTGCTTCCTTGGCGCATCTAAATAGCTAGTCTTAGTCTGAAGACCTCTGACCGGGAACTTTATAAGATGCTTGGAAGGTTTTCTGTGGCCTTTCGGACTGTTTATTCTTGTGCATTGCAGGTTTCGCATGCGGCTGCGATCGAACCCATGCCTGAGATTGACGCAATTCGCAACTTTTCTGCCTTCCCTTCATCATCCATCACAAATCGTTTTTCTCTTTCCTCCTCTCTTTCAGTGCAGAGTTCAAGACAAAATAATCATGGGCAAAGCAGGTTGGGCGGAGTGGTATTACATCGTTCTAAGCTAAGCAGCTTTGAATACTGCTTAGAATCTTAGCACGTTTTTGACCCTGGTCCTTCGTGCTGTTAGGCTTACTACTAGAAATGCCTCAGGCCAACTTTACCTTTTTTTTTGTAAGTAAGACTCACTGCACCTTTAAGTGAGAGGCGAAGGTCCAGATTCCCATTCATATGAAATGCAAAACTCAGAAGAGCAGATACCTCTTGATTGAGCAATGCTCTTATTACGTCGGAACATGCGATCTTAGTAAGTTATGCTCTCTCCATACGTAAAGGCATCTTTCGTGTAGTTGAGCAGCGTAAGAGGTTTACGTATACAACAAACGTCAAGCAGGTCCTTCCTAATGCAACCTATCTCACGTCTCTCACATTATACTGCTTTGCCTTTTCACACGTAACGAGAGCAAGGAAACAGGAAATTGCTTTCGGCTTCCCTGCGACAGACTTCACTCACAGCTGGTATCTCGCCCTAATAACCTGAGCGTAACATAATCCCCCACGCCATGACATTTCGTAGCCCCTTTCCAAAGTTAGCGCTAGCACGAAACAAACCTCGAACACGCAGCCGCCTCCTAACAAGCGAAAGCCCCAAGACCGGCTTTGCAGCAAAGTTCTTGTTTGTGAGCGCACGCCGAAGCTCCGTCAAAAGTTAGCCGCTGCTCTCACATGACATTAACAAAGCACGTCGTCCCAAGAAGCGCTCGGTATTTGCATTTTCAATGAGCTGCTCTCCGAGCGCAGCAGCACGCAGCGGCGCGGAAAGAAAACAAAAAAAAGCTTGGGAGGTCGAGGCGAGGGTTTAGGGAGCACGGAGGTTATCTATATGCAGGTTGAGAACAAGAAGCAAAGAGGGAAGAGAGGCCTACGATAGGGTTTATATTGATGGAAAGCTACGCTCCAGGGCCGCGCTTTCGTAGGCGCATAATCAAATGCAAGCTCTCGAGCCAGAGCGCCCCCTTCAAGCGACTGTCAGAACAGAACGAGTAGACCTTCGTCGGTTTTCTCAGTGTGTAAAATAGAAAATTTTCAACAGAAAATAGGACAAGAGCAAGCCTATCAAGCACGAAAACTAAAATAGCTGGAGCTAATTACATACTTTAAACAAGCTATGCCACATGACGCGTTATTTTGTGTAACCTTCATAACACATTTCTGTGCTGTGAGCCTTTCGAACAACTGAAGACAATCAAACCCTATGCAACTTGAGCGTCAAGCATAAAATAAAAAAAAACAGCACGACCTGTGTAAGTCACATTGTTGCTGGTGCGGCGCAACACTATATTGTTGCGGGCACAACACTAGTAGTTTGGAAAGCCACACATCTTCCCTAGTCACCCGTTTGCAGAACAGGCAAGACCAATTTTTTGGGCACTGAAATGTAAACAATACACCAAATTTCATGAAGTCATATCTCTGTTGTTTAAATTAAAAAGCGATACTAAACGGTCCGCCTCACAGTACTATATATAAGCAGCTATGACGAGAAGATGACACTCAAATGATTCTGCTCAATATTGACGTTTCACTCTGTTTCTGAAATTTTAATCCTCACTTGCGCTCAGCTAGAGGCTTTTAGCGTGTATGCAGGCCTGGGAGGTTATGTCTCTGTCGCTTAGCTAGCTCATTATCACGTCTCACGTGCTCGTATTAGGTACATATAAACACAATCAATCATTTAGAGCAAATTAATAGACGAAATCATTACTTCATTCCATCAAAGGGGCTTTCCCCTTTGATAGAACTTCCTGAGTATATTGCCAGTCCTCGGGAGGGACGGTAAAGCAAAGCGGCCGAAACATCAGCCATAGAATGTCGTCAGCAATTCTCTTAAAATTATTTCGTGAACTCTGATGGCACGTCTGATATGCGTTTAACGTGTTCTCTTTACTATGTATGCATCTTCTTGACGCTATTCTCCAAAGATTAACGCGCATGGTTGAAGTTTCAGCAAGCTTCCTTCTGCTGATGTCGGCGAAAACGAACTCTACGATTTGCACAAGGTTTCAAAGTAAAGACCTGCGCTATCACTGCAATAACTTTATTTATTTTCCTAGCGTGGATGTGAATGTGCGAGCTGAAGTTTCCGCCGCGCTGAAATTTTTCCGCCTCTTTTTGAGCCATGAATTCAATCTCATGCGTCATCAGCAAGTTTTAAGTACGCTCCAGCCGCATCGCATACGAAATGTGTGGAAAGTAAAAACTTCAAGATATGCGTAGGTCCTTAAAATGGGTACTGCCGACAGACGAAGTTTCTTTTCTTGAGAGAGACTTTAGAAGACAGAACGCCCTGATTTTATAGAATCCATGAAAAGCAATGACACGAGATAAGTGACCAGGAAACAACACGGACAGAATATTTCGCTCATTGAAGTTCATCTGAACATAAGAAAAATAAAGCTGAAGCTACCTCGCCTCACTCGATAATGAATTTGCTAGCGCCAGACAGGCTAACATGAGCCAGTTGGCGCACATCAAAAAGAGAGTAGCAGCGAATAACGAAATAATATTTTTGTTTGTTTCCTCGTTGGCTGTTACTGCCTTTTCAGGTTTAGCAAGATGTTTCTAGGGGTGTGCTTAGGGTGTCTGTGTCGAATATAACACTCAGTGGGAAGACATGCCTTACTAGTGCAGAAGGCTACGTAAGGAATGCATGCGCCTGCAACGTTAAGTGCGAGTGAGTGGGGAGAGACTGAGTGCCTCACGCGGCCCTTGTTGTCGACAGATGAACCCAGCTTGAATAAATGAAAACGCGAAAGAGAAAACACTACACAGGAGAGGCGCTGGGTTAATCGTGCTTTAATGTGAGCTAAACTTTTAACACCAGCAAAACAACTAGCCATGACCAAAATCCCGATTCAACGCTCTCGGCCCAGGTGGTCGAGATAATTCTGGAGCTCTTAACTATGGCACCTATTATCCTCCTTCATTACTTCCTCCATGGTATGATTGAGGTCTCAACCGAGACATTCACTGAGCCTTTCCTTTCCTCAAAACTGTATTTTTTTATTTTCTTCTGATCATAACGTCATCTTCCTAGCAACGCTGCGCTCGAGATAGCCAGTGCGCCCTTCAAGTTTACACTTCTTTCTTTTCAGGAATTCTTCGAAGTACGCCTTCAATCTCCCGTGGAATCTCACATATTTTATCTACGCTTGAGACGACGCAGATGACGACCACAGCAACATTTATTTTCCACCCTTTCTAAGCCCTCTGTAACTGGCTGTCACAAGCAAACAAAAATATAAATGACGCACACTGACCAGATGAAGTCAACGTGATGTTGTTAGCCATCGCTCAGAGAAAGGCAACAAGTTTGGCCACTAATTTTCTGGGGTTAGCGTATCAGACTTTCAGATAATAATGTAATTATTTTATTTAGATAGTTTTCAAGATTCGAAGAAAGGCCCTACTCTTGTAACTCCAGAGAATATTTCTTCTCATGTGTACTATCAGTAGCAAAAGTCCCCAGTACGCACGCAATTCGATTTTGGTGCTTAAGTGCCAAGTTTTTCATCGATCGCCTACTATCATTACTACATACAGCTGCATGCGAGCCCAACGTCAACCGTCACTGATGTGGTCTCAAGCCACAGGTAACAACAAAGGTATAGGCTTCGGCTGTGGCTCGCGTGCCCTCGATGCTTTTGTCTCCGAGAGCACGCACTTTTTAACACTAAGAAAGAATAAAACAAAAACTGAGGAGTGGGCGCACACAGTAAGGGCGCTCCTAAGAGAAAATCATGCCAGCAGTCTAACTGCTAGCTCCGCAGACTAATTTCCTTCAAATCATAAATATTGCCTCAAGAAGTAGCAGGGATGGGAGCTGTAGTAGTAGTAGTAGTCGGTTATTTAAAATAATTATAAAAAGGAAGGAAATGTTTTTGTTAGCCCCGCCATCTGCCATCGCTTCGGGAAGCACCTGAGCTCGGGCAGCGGAAATAAAGGGATAGCAGGCAGACTGCAGATGTGAAATGAAAGAGGTGAGCGGACAGACATAAAGGATAGGGGAGAGAGGTACAATATAGAAATATTGCATTTACACTATAAGATATGTACAGGTCGGGCGCCTGTGATGTCCATGATGAGAGCTGTTGAGTTTTGTCAATTTAGCAGCAGCCGTTAAAAGCCCCTGTAAAGCGTGCAGCACTAAATAAACTAGTATTGTGAGGCGAAGCAAGTTATACAGGGTACAAACCAAAATTTCGAATTTTCACCAAGGACACCATTGTTTCAGTTGCATTAATTATTTTATTGTTAAATAAACTTTTATCAGCTTTCTTTTATTCATTTCATATGACTGTGTTCTCTGCCGGACTCTAGCGTGAGTCTTTTGTAGGCAACTACATAATGAAAACATTTCAATGGCCCATGAAAACCGTGCCTTGCTCGCAAGCTAACTAGGATCGAAACGGGTAACCCGCGAGTGCAAGGCTGGTGTGCGGATGGAAGCAGGTTGCTCGATAAATGTGTTATTTTTTGCCTTTTTAAAAGACAGCGGTATTTGCGGAACGCGTGCACTGTGAGTGAAAGAGTCATTCACCGCTTCATAAAACATACGTGTTATGACCAATCTCTTTGGAAGCGAGAATAACCTCTAGATTTTCACCTCTCCATAACAATATTAGTTTCAAAAATCTTGATATTGTAAATTTGTGAGAGGTAGTTCGCGTGTCAAAATTTAACTGCGTAAAAAAAGCGCCAATTCTCGCAACTTATCATCCCGTAAGATAATAACAATTATTTCGAGGAGCATCGGGTGCAGTTAAAAAAACGCTTTTCATGTATACCAGGTTTATTGTTTTTTGTTTGCACGAATCTTCCATGTTCAGGAATGTTCAGGTATGAAATTTTAACTCGCGAAGTGGATCGTGGGCTATTAGGGACGCGTCGTGGAGGGCTCCGGATTTATCTGTACAGACGGGGTGTGTTTAACACACGCTACAAAAGATTGAATCCTGCGACATTGGAATCAGCAGTCCAACACCAAAGCCGCTGAGCCACCACGGCAGTTATTCTTCCCTGACGCGCGCAACGCTGACATGAAGTGATTCTCTAATGTACTTTGTCCCCAGTCGAACAGGGCGATGCCCGAAGGTGCGAGATTTACCTCGCGCACAGGCCACTCAGGACTTCTCAGCTCAGGACCATATGCAAACTATCGCCGAAATAATGGCCAAATCGTGCCTCTGTCTTAGTTGGAACCGCTGCAATTTGCTAAACCGTTTCGAACAAAAGAACGCAAAACATGAGTTCAGTAAAACCAAGCTCGTCAACTAACACATGTTCTCTGCGCAAGATCAAATGTCACGGAACTGAAGCCTAAAACGTAAAAGCCGATGGAAAAATACAGCACTGCGAAGTATACTAGGTTTCTGAAACAAAGTTGTTATTGTCGAACGCATACCGGGATGCAAAATTAATTTCGCGTGAATAGCTTTTCACGCAAAATTAATTTTGCTCTCCGGAATGCCCTGGTTAATGTTTACATCGGAGCAGTCGGACACGAATCAGAAGATCGATATTCTGCGTTTATCGCGCGTTTAATTATGAGAAGGGTACACGAAAAATGTAAAGAAGATGCAAATACACGTTTCCTTTTCAAAAAGAATTCTGTAGCTGTCTTTTAATGCTCCCGTCCAATCAACGTGTCTCCTTTCATCCCAAACGGCAAACAGTTCCTCCTATTTTCTTCTCATCTACCCTTTCATCAGTTTTTTTTTTTTTCACCAGTTAGCTCTATCGCTTTCCTTCCTCGTTTCACCTTCAGCGCGTCTAGAGTTCGCTGTGCAATCACTTCGTTCCCTATTTCGTTGGCAAACAGAGACTTGCAATTTTACGCAAGTACTGCCACGCTCTCTTTTGAAGAATTTGAAATTTGCAGTCTTCCGCTGTCTCATTAGTTTGCCTCAAGGAATCAGTTCCACGTGAAAAAAAAAACATGTGTAAGAAGTATTTGTGGAGATTTCGAGTTGCATGAATGGAGGTCACAAGATGTGAGAATATATTTCTGCTTGAGAACATTCGCCTCTGCAACCTAAATCGTGAAATTAAAAAATGAAAAGCCCGTAACGAAAAAGCAAAGGAGACGTGGCGTATAGAACAGAACACGAACTTAAGTATCTGCAGGCGAAAAGAGTACCTTCTATATCAAAACGAGCTTCGGGTCGAACATTCTTTTTATCCTTACGGTTGCACTCCCAACTTTAAAAAAGTTAAAAATAAAAGAAAAAGGCGCTGCTATTTATTTTAGGTTGGCGTTTGTTAATTCCAGTTTTTGGGGATTTCTTTTTTTGTTTCCACATCATCTATCTCGTCGCCGCCTCCATTCTTTCCACGGCCGGTACCGCTGCCTCATCAACGAAACAAGGCAGCGCAAAAACGGGAAAGAAAGAGCGGGACAAAATGTAAAAAAAAGAAGCAAGAAAACGTTCACAGATCACGGCGACAACAGCAAGAAATTGATTGGCTCGTCAGACGAAGGTTTGGTATTAATGGAAACCATTTCGGCCCGCAGACATGGCTTTTCGCATTGCGGTTCCCAAAAGTGGCGATCTTCCGCCGATCCCGTGCGCTTTTGTGCCTGGCTTCCACACCCCGTCGAGCACAAGAAGGGATGACTCGGACAGCTATCGTCCCAGGTATTTCATGAAGCACCGCACAGTGACGTGGAAGAGGCGTCTTTGCAGCGGCAATGCGAGAAAAGAACCCTGAACAGGTTTCGGGAGACGCTTGCGTGCCCGTATCTCTCTTTTCATAGTTCTATCCCTTTGTGTTCTTTTTTTCTGTTTCTTGTATGCAGTCTGGAAATGTCTTATTCGCCAGCTAAATATTTCACCGCAAAAAGAATCTAGCAACATGTCTTCTTCGTTATTCATGAAATGGTTTTGTTGCCTAAGCATAGCACCAACATGACGAAGGTGGCTTTAAAAATTAAACCTCTAGTTGATGTGACTACTGTGCGGGGTACCCATCCGAGAGTCATCTACCGCGATCTGCACGCAGGCTTCGAGCCAATTCGCATCAATTGAAGCCTTTAATTGACGGGAAACGGGAGGACTGTAGGATAGGGGGCTCGTTGACAAGGCATGATTTGCGCTGAGAGCTGAACTGAAGCTGAAGAGCTGAAGAGCTGAAGTGTTCAACTTTTACGTCGTAAACGAATCCTGCCTTCTCACTCTTAAATTTAAAACCCCACTTCGAGCTCAGATTTGGCCTTTTTCGTTACTGTCGCTTAGCGCCCCGACGGTTTGCTTTCGGAGCGTCAAAATGAGCGGCTGCTTCTAACCACAACACGCGACGAAACCACTACCGCATGCGATGCAGTTTCTGCCGCGAGCGTCGATGCACCTCTAGTCGGGCAAAACTTGTGAAAAAGCCCTCCCATTATCCGTATCGAATGACTTTTCGAATTGCCGCGCGCATGTGACTGACGACAGCTCCACCCCACTGGTCGTCACTGTATACACTGACACGGCACGATAAACAAAACAAAAAAAGAAAAGAAACGCGACAGCCAAGTCGCCAAGAATCCAACGTCTCCGGCCGCCGCGCCGCCTCGCGGTGCCAGATAGCGCGAGGGTAAGCGCAGCGCGGGCTACAGCGGAGGCATTCCGTTTCTACGGGCGGCCTGTCACGCACGCGGCGCATTAATTAGGAGCACGAACTGGGCGCATGCAGCCGCTTCGCAGAAGCATCACAGGAGCCGCCAGCGTCAGCACCGAGGGAAAGAGGAAAGGGAGGATGGAGAGGGAAAGCAGGACAAGCGGAGTATGGCGCGCAGGAAAATGGCGCGATGGATAAACGCGCCAGCCAGCTCAGTTTACGGCGCGCGCGCGCCCCGCAGAAATGTGAGAGGCTCGCGGTAAGCCGAGAGGAAAAGAGTGGGTCATAGACTACTATCATTCTGCATAGCACACCATCCCCTCCCAGACTGCTCCTCCGTCCCTCTCGAGGGGCACTTGAATCTCGCCGCAACTGCGCAGAACGCGACCGCTTAACGCAGCCGCAGGTTGTATTTGTGGCGAGGTTTTATTGGCTGTGCGGTAATTAAGGACATAACGCGAAGAGGTTCTTTTATTTTTTTTTCACACATCATATTATTTGTTTTGTTTAATAATACAGCAGGCCATGGGTGTTGAACAAATCGGGAGGGGAAGAACAAGTCACTGTAACGACAACAAAGGAAATAACAAAAAAAATTTAAGAATAGAGTTCAGTCCGTGAGGTTAATAACTATGTTTACGAACGACTTCACGGTGTTTACATTAAAAGGTATAACATGCAAACATTTCAAGAGAGTAGCAGTGAAATAAGGAAGAAACGGGAACCGCACGAACGGAATTACATGCATGTGCATCACACAAGGCAGGAAACTGTAAATTAGAAATAAGCTGTTGTTGGTTTAAATTAATTGATAGCCTGCATGGATATGAACGCCTTATTTGTGAGACAATTTCGTCATTAGTCGCCTTGTGCCGCAAAAGCCCAGATTCATTACATTCGTCATATTTTTTACCGTTGTCCAAAACTGTCCAAAATAAAGCTGAAGGACTTCAATGACGCAGGCGTTGGTGAGATGCGTTAAAGGCTTTTCGAGTGGAGCAACGTGGCATCGCCTGATGCGGTATACTGTACAGCTGGCAGACGACTGCATTTTTCTCATTCTTCTGCCGGGAACATTCTTAACGTTTTGCGTTACGGTATTGCATGGACATTTGACTGTTTCCAAGGCAGATAAGCGTGCAGTGTTTTGAGACTGTAATTCACTGGTTCCTGTCTTTTCACTGACAAGACTGAAAACAGCGTCATAGATGCGAGGCATTGCAGGCATGATGCTATTCGAAGGGAGTGTCGAACACGTATACAATGCCGACTGAGGAAGCGCCAGCGCTGCCAGAACGAGATTGTCATCCAGCACTTTCGGTAAGCTACAGTCACTGAAAGGCCAAAGGCACTTTAGAGGGACCAAAAGAGCGCAGAAGTTGCCTAAAGTATGATGCTTGCTTTCCATTAGGAAAAACCATCGCCTACGCTATCACTTCTTTTTGTGTCAGGCACACCACAGAAGACAACATTGCATAGGAAACAATGATCGCAGGATGCACGCAGTGAACAACCCCCTCCTCTTTTTTCTTACCCTCCAAGTCGCCTCGACAATTTTATTCACAACCAGACGCAGTACAGAACGGTTGACATAATTATTTTGTAAATCAGTTTGACTGTGATCATCATAGCCCAAAGATTAACCTTTCAGTGCCGAATGTCTGCGCGATAATAAGTGTGCACAGAAAAGCCTTCTTCCAATAATTCAGTTTAAGGCTTAGTACAGATTTTCCAGAGCTGCAATCATTAATTTTTTTTAATTATTACATCATCATTCAATGAATTGCGGAAAATAATAGATAAACTGGGATGTTGCTCTAACCTCTCATTTCAGCTGACGACAGTTACAGCAGAAAATGAAGACTGAGGCTTAAAAATTAGAATTTCATCATGCGAATACATTTTGATCTGTTCCAGCGCGATACAATGTTATCAAATTCGTGGTCGCTCAGGCTGTCCTGAAAGCCAGGAACTCATTTTCTTGAGGTAGCAACTGCGAAAGAAATGCACGGTTGTGGTGCTTTCAATCTCTTAAGCCTTTGACAAAAGAGTCTATTCTTTTCAGCGCCGGACTATCGTGCAATCTAAAACGTGGGCGACCACTTCTTCTTTTTTCCTAATCAGAAACTTAAGTACGGAAACTGGCCTCTTCCTATAACGCGGCCAGTCAAAAGCAGAATACCAATCTTGCCCTGGAAGTGTGGAGGGTCCAAAATTATCTCTGGTTCAGGGTACCATTGTTGCCTGCTCCTTGCTTATTACCGTTCCCAAAAGCAGCGTTCGTGACTCGATCGAAAAAAAAAAGTGAGTGTCGAGAAAAAAAAAACTAACCAGAATTGCGTAGGTTTAATAAAGGATGCTTGTGCTGAAATTTTAAATCAGACGGGCAATTAAACTGCTTTTTTTTAGAATTTCAACTTTCAGTATTTGGTTTTAAAAAAAACTGTGCAGTTTGTCAGTGACGCGTGTGCCTCCCTTCTTATTAAAGAGGAAGAAAATATGCCTGTGGGTATAAGGGGCGCCAACACATTTTGATCTCGCATCAAACGCTTGATAAGTGTAAACCTAGCATAATCACAGGAAGTAAAAATGAATATCACTGAGAGGATGCAGTTTACAGAGAGCATATATATGTTTGTTTTTTTTGTGATAGAAATTCACAGTTCAACCTTCAGTGCAGATGCAGAGTTTTGGGTAGTAAATGAGAAATAACGAAAAAGTTAAGGAAGTTAAAACAAGAAATAGGAATGAACCATCCAACTAACAAAAAAAAAAGATTCTGAAATCGCGTCGAGAAGATAATGTTTCTAATGACTATTTAAAGAGCTCCGATGGTACATAAATAATAGGCGCTAATTAAATTCACGCTATTCTTGTAAATACTGCAGAACCGAAGACCATAGACTGCTGCTAGTGTTGCAAACCACTTGAGGAAGTAAACAAGGAGAAATAAATTTAGACAATTTCAAAGCCTAAACTCTAGGAGTAAAAACCACGAAGCACGAACTGCTGCACAAAGCGAACGAAATGTAGCATATCCAAGAAAAGGCAACCCGTCGATATGAAAACTTACCTTCGTCTGTGTTCGTATCTCTATTTTGTGAAATTGATGCTCGCACTAAAGTTCGTGTCAGTATCATGGTGTTACTACCTTTTCCCAGCGCGCGTTTCTTCATGACAATGCACTCTCCGTTTCTACTAAGTGTTATTTATCAAAACTTCTGTCTTTACGAGCAACAGCTTCAAAAATTATATATAGAAATATTGAAATCGACTCCGCGTGTCAAAAACCACCCCATTTCGCAGAGCTTACCCCTTTCCTCGGAAAGCGACCTATACAAGCCGGAAAAACGAGAAGAAAAAAAGCTCTTCGGGCGCCGAAGCGTGATGCCAACCGGAGAACTTTCACGTTCCCGCAACACATCACAGCGGGGTCGCTGATAGGGTAAGAAAAGTATGAGAAAAGAAGCCCAAAAAGGAGACTAGAGCGAAAGAACGAACTAACTGCGAGATTCGACTGGCTAGAGCCAGAGCTGCAGACGCGGCAGTGGTGAACGGACAGACGCGCGCTTCGAGTGCCCAGATCAAAGATCCATCGGCATAGGCCGCTGCTCAACAGGGAGGGGGAAAAAACAAGAAAAGCAAGCGCACCGCACCGGCAGAGATAAGAGGTGAAGCGGCCGCCGGCTCTCGAAGCGCTCGGCTTTGACCCGAAGCGGTGAAGCCATCGCTCGCGAGGCCCCAATCGCGACAATTGAAAACACGTAAGCTCACTCGATTGGCAGGAAAGTGGCGCAGAGGTGACGCGGAAAACAGATTTCCTACACACACACTTGAAGAGGTCGGTGGAAGAGAAAATTAACAGCGTGGAGCTTCGGAGGAAATTTCGACTCGTTGCCCCATCTTGTCACCGCACTCTGTCACCCTACGTGGCCACGTTTTTTTTTTGTCTTTTAGCTACTTTTCCTACAAAGAAATTTATCTTGGACAGTTGGGTACTTTATCGGGACCAGCTAGCGAGCAAGGAAAGGAAGTGAGGTGATGTGAATTGGAATAGCGGTATTAATCATTTTAACCCTCTTGCGCTAGGTCTTATCGCCCCCAAAGTCAAATACAACAGGTGTGTGCACTTTTCCAGATTTCTGCTTGTTGTTGCAATTGACGAAAGATGACGGTGTAGTATCATGTGACACAAGGTCAACTTCCAGGAGGCTTTAACACTCACACCGTTAAATTTCTCATGCTAACATTCTTGCCATGCTTGCGAGGCTGAACATGCTGCGCGCATCGATGGAAGATTTATATGTGAAAAAAAAACTAGATATATATTTAGCATAGCGGGAGATACTTCTACCCAAGAGAACATAAACAAGGTTCTTTATCTGAAGAGAGTAATACATTCAGCTTCAATTACACAAACAGTGCTAACAAACAAATGTTAGATGACGTAGGGTATAACGTACTACAAGGTATAGTGCAGAACTGCGGCCTTCGTCAGTCGACTAGTTTAAGCGTGAAAGTATGCACTACCGTCAGTTCCCGTGCACCCTCTTGTTGCCGCGTTACTATTATTACTGTTAAGTGAATACAAATGATTATCTATAAGAAAAGCAGGATTGTTTGGCGATGCTCTGCTTTCGCGCACATTATCATTGGTCAGTCCTTATTACCGGCTGCTACAAACTCTATTCCACAAAAGCATTACCTCCGGCATGCAAATGATGGCAAGCGTCTGGCAAAACAAGAAGTAAGGCGAGAGTGTTCCATTTCTCGTTTGCAACTATGCACAAAAAAAAGGAATGATTGAAATAGCACAGAAGCAAATAAGCAAAAACCGGAGCACGGAACAGAGGGGCACGGTACAGCGCGCGGCAGGGTTCGCTCAATATCCGTAATGCGAGCCTTGCACTGGGATCGTCTTTTCAGCAGTGATCCGAAAAGGGCTCTTCTCGAGAGGCCAGCCGCTCTCCGATCAGGAATGTGTCTGCAAGGAGCTCGGCCCAAGATCTCTCTCTGGACTTCTCAAATTTCTCGAGAGCAGTCTCTAATCGCTCGCGTTTCACCCTGTTCTGCAAACAGATTAAAACCTGTCCTTCCTTTTCATTTGCTTAAAAGATTGACCGTCCTTCTAGAATCCCGAGTCTCTTTATCAGCGCCTTACATTATTTACACGTTTTCTTCGAGTAGAAATCGATATAAAAGTAAATAAATCTGCACTAGCGCCAGCTATGTCCCGAACGAACTAACGGGAGTGGTAACATTCTCGTCGCGAAGATTGAAATAAAATGAATGGGCCCGAGCTTTCCTGTTTATTTTTCCGTCATATGCAAATAACTTAGAACTGTCTGTCGCAATCATCTCGAGGAAACTAGCACTGTCTAGTTATGCAGTCTTTAGTTCAGTTTCTTTTGGCCTTTTCGAGCGACTAGGAATTTTTTTTGTCATTGCAGTATTGCTCTCATTTCGGCAAGAATTTATATCCTGTCTTAACAACTTCACCTAGCCTCCAAAAGCAAGGCACTCCTCCGTGCTGTGCCTAACAGGGCAAGTAGTCGCGAGAAACGGCCACTCGGCGCTACAAGCATTGTCGTTCACATTAATATTCCCTTTAAAAAAAATAAATATGCCTCTGAAGAATGCGAACGCTACTGGTGCACTTTAACGTATTGCCAATTTAGTTTGAAGCAGGTAATGCGCGGTAGTAAAAATCAAAATTATGCGATCTTGATTTTCCTTGCCTGCTCGCATTCTTTCATCTTTTTGATTTGTATTTTAATTGACCTTGAAGGCGCTAACACCTTTTTCACTTTGCTCGTTTTTATTTCAACGCAAAAATATCTACCCCGCTGAAGCTATCATAATAAAGGTGAACGAAATTTATATCAAGTACTCTTCTTGGTCATAAATACTATAAATAAAAAGACAGTTTAGAGTATGTGGTGAAGAAAGCAAAGCTTTACTTGCCCTGTCAGTAATTTCCGAATCATTTTCAATGCCGTCAAGCATGGTATCTCATTTCGAACATTATAATGCGAATGTTGGCCCATTGCTTCCTTTACATTTCTGCTTAATTGAAGACCAGTCTCCTGTCCTCCCCTCTTTTTTTGTTTTTATTTATGGAGCTTGCTTTTGATAAGACATATCGCCTACGAGAACTGTGTCTCCTAACCGCAAGCAGATATAATAAGAGCACAAATGAACGCGGCCAGTTTGGAACTACTCCTGCGTAATGTTCAAAGTTGGCATCTTTAGACGCACTTAAATCCAAGAGCTTAATGAGAGCATAGTTTTTTGGCAAGGCAACATACCGAAAGCGGAATTTTATGTACAGGTTGGCCTACTCATCAGCAGTCTGTTCATTTTTTGCTTCTAAGCGAAAAAAAAGAAACAATAAGCCAGAAGGTATTTCTCTACATATATCACGCGATGCGAACAAGCGGTGTTCAAACTAAATCTGCACAGTAAGTGATTCACTCTCAGGCTTCTTATAGGAATTTTCGGACGCACGCTTTAGATGCAGGAACTCGTGAATATCACCTTAATGCGCTCAGCAGTAAAAATGTTTCGCTCACATTTCCTCATTTCTGAAAGAAACGACGTCATCCACTCCTGAGCTCCTTATTCCACGAGTGTGACGGAGGTTTTAGGATTATGAAGGCGTCTTCTGAGCGCAGATTTATGTGTTACGTGTCAAATAAACCCCCGATAATGCAACGCAATTCTCCTTCACAGGGGTAACGAATTCATGACGTGTACATGACGTCGACGCTACGTCGGTACTCAGTTAGCCATCTGAAAACAAGCGGAAAAACCTTGTTGAAGCTTACGTCATGGCTAAGAAGTATGTCTTGCAAAGAAGCTAGCAAAAGGAAAGCTGCTGTGTGCGTCCGATCGCCGGAAAATGCAGTCTCGCGCGATACTCGAAAGCCGACGTCGTGGAATTTATTAGAAGCGATTCCAAATAAATAGAAATTCTCTCGCTATGTTTGTTGCGTCATTATCTCTTACGCGGAAACGCGCGCGAAATGTCTGCTGCCCCCCCCCCCCCCTTTAATGTCTACATCATTTTATACAGCCGAAGTGCTTCGCAAGGGGAGCGCATCTGTTATCCTGTCAGATAATCTATCAATTTAGATTGACTCCAGTTTTGCTTGCGGGATTTCTCTCTTTCAAAGCATACGTTTTTTGTGTATTCTACTTACAGCAGTTTCTTGGGCGCATCGCATGCATTCCTGCGGCACGCTACGTTCAGGGTACTGATGGCAACACTCCAGTGAAGCCGACAACTAGCGGTAAATGGCTCCGTGATGTCAGCACCCGGTTCGGCGTGGTGCAATCTGCCGTCGTCGAAGCGAAGTGCGCGCCTCTGTTCTTCTGCAAGCGAAGCGCCAGCACTTTGCAAGCAGACTAGTGAAGACCTGATGTGCTAACATTTACTCGATTTGATTGATTACTTGACTCGCTTATTAATTACTGTCTAACTAATTTGGCTAATAAGCGATTGATTGATTGATTGATTGGCGCTTTTAAAAACAGAGGGAGAGTTATTCTTCGCAGATTATCATTAAAAACCAGAAGCCAGGGTGAAAATTCGCTCGTTTCTAGATCTTTAGCCCTCATGTGGCTAGTGGTTTTTAGTCATAACCACAATCCTTTGTTTTCTTTTCTTTTTTTCAAGTATCACAGCGCGTGCGTTTATACTCAGAACTAATAAGCTCTAAAATGTTTTGGCAGTTTGAAGAAAAAGCACTGTTTTCTGCGCACCATCGGGCCGCCGACTGCATGTCGTACAGATAAACTACCGTGATGAAGTCAGAATTATACTTCTCTTCCCTTTCTTCCATCGGACCCAGTGAGGTTGGAAAAAAATGCCAATTTTGTCGTCAAAACTGAAGGATAAAGCTCGGTGCTGGAAGGCAATTTATATATAGAGAAAAGTTTCTGAAGGGAACCTTACAGTTTTCTTCACTTAGTGAGGCATCGGGCTAGCTAATGAGCATAGGGGCCAAGGAAAACACAGTGGAAGAGTACGGTGGATAATGACGATGATGGAAACGAAAACAATAAACATACACGAAGATTGATGGCTCGCGTCAAAAGCCCAGAGTCTAGACGACCTGTGCGTAGAGGCCTGTAAAAGGTGGGGCAAGAACGTATTGCGTGGGTCGCACGGTGCATAACCCCGCTCTCTATACTCTCGAATTCCCTTCCTTTTTTATTTTCTTTCTTCGTTCTCTCTTTATTTATTTCTGCTTATTTTCACTTGCTCTCTCTTTTTCTGAATTTTATTTCAGCTTTTTTTTTACGCTAGATCCGCAGCTACCTTTACAATGAACCGACCAGAGGACCGCGACCCATTCAACTGCGTTCGAAGCAATTAGTCAAGCGTTCGTTCCTTTGCTTCGGCGCTTTCCTCTGGCGAGCGGTTCGACCCTTCGCATTAAACGAGCGGCGCGGGCAGGGCAGGTGCGCCCGTTCCCAGGCTTGCACTTCGGGTTCGTGCTTCGCGGTGGAGTGCGAGCAATTTTGTGCCGTTCGCTTGTTTGCTTGCTTGGCTGGCTTCGGCCCCGCCATACCGCCAAATCGCCCGAATTATGCGAAGCGTGAAAAATAAGCCAAGTCTCACCGCCCTGCTTCTCTGCGTGGCGAGCATTGGCGAAACCTCGCTGGTAAGGGGTCGATTGATCTCGTACCGAAGCCACTTGCAGTAGAATGAAAGTGACAAAAAAAATTCACCACGTGTTTGCCATTTATGGTAATGCGAATTTCAGCAACTGCATGGGTGGTGCGATACGGCGATGCCAGTCAGAAATATTAGGAGCTCTGGGTAGGGGTGTGGAATGTGTGTTGCGTTTATGTCTCTTCACTCGCACGGGCCTCAAGGATATGCTATATAGCGAATGCTTTTTGCTGCGAGTGATCCAGCAGCCGGGTAGAGTAAACAGTTATAGGATGTGGGTGGGTGGTGCAGGGAATAGAGCATGGAGCATAAGGGAGAAAACCTGTGACATGCCTGGTCACTCATTCAACCGGGCTGCCTGCGCTACAGGCGCCGTGAGGGAAATGGGTAAGAGAGGTATCCAGGGAGAGAAGGAAGACAGGAGGACGGATGAGTGTGGAGGACACCGACGACGACGACATTATTTCGCTCAACGTATCACATACAGCTGTCGCCGTAAAGTACGTAACGCATCCTTGCTGCTTGAAGAAGGCTTGGCACTTCTGATGTTTACAGATGGGGCACCATGCCTGGTAACGTATAAATGACGTAGACGTTGTCTCGGTACAGATGGCATCAAAAGTTTGGAAGTAGCTGATGTGAGTAAAAAAAATTATTTCTTAGCCCTAGTGGAAGCCAATCGCCTGAAATACATTTACAAAGGAACCTGCTTTTCCATATCAAATAGCACCGACTGGCAGCGCCACAACAAATTAGTTTCCGAGTTCATGGATCCTGTAAATTTTCGCTTCCGACTGTATCTAGCCAGAGACATCTCCTTTCCGCGCTGAATTATCAACCCGATATTTCCTTATATATTTCTTCGTAAAATAATTTTGCAACCAGCATCAAGAAGACCTCAAAAATAATCAATTTATTCGCCTTTCTAGCGTGGTTTCAGAGTTTTGCGAAAGTTACTCAATTATCTTACTTACTTTATCTTTTCTCTGGAGTTTCTTGTAAGAGTTCTCATGTTGACATGCTTCTGGACTGCACGAGTACTTCGGGTCTTACTTCCCACAGTAAACTCATAAACTTGACATTATTGGACCGGTAAGTTACATCTTTTTAGGGTTTCGAGTACTTAAGCGGCCGCAAGCAGTACGTAAGGGCTGATGCACTTTTTCCACTCTGATGCGGTTCTGGTCGCTTCTGGGTAGTGCACTAGGAACACTACTTTTTCCACTTTTTCAAAGGAATATCATGGATCTAGTTAAATTGCCACTTCAATTGGGCATAAAGCTTAACTTCTGGAATCACTAAAAAAACGAACGCTTATTTTTTTCGCTTGCTTTATCGTCGCTCCCGGAACAGAAGTAAAACCTCACAAGTACATTAAAATTATAATATATAAAAATATAAGTAACAATCACGAAAAATATTTGTACGAAGTTTTACAAGCTTTGTTGTCAAAACTTAAAGGGACCGTGAGGAGAACTCTATCAATTTTTTTTTTTGTTAGCAAAATCTGATAGTTCGGCATTTCATGGCTTTGTTGATGCTTGTCCGGGAGCGCAAGATGCATTTATTTCAAAGAAAATTGGATTCAAAGTTGAAAAAGTTTTTCCCGCTCTCCGATTCAAACTCGGCGCCCTCTTATGACGTCACAGGACGGAGTGACGTGAAGAGGACTTAAACGCATACTCCGTGATTTCTGGCTGCTAGCGGTGTGCTCTAGTAGCAGCCGAAATGAAAGCTACCGCCGCCGCACGTTGAAGGCATCTATCGGGGGTCGCTACCATCGCTTCGTTTACGTTTGCACCGGCGTCTTGCCAGCGTTACGGTGGATCCCGTTCCCGAACCCGACGACGAAGTTCTCGCAAAAAGTCCGGCCTGCATTTCAGCGACCTCAGCCCCACAGAGCGCGCGATGCTTTTGAGGGAGCACGGTTAGGTTAGGCGCGCCGGCCGGTCGTTTCCCTCTTCCGCCGCGAGCAGCCGTTGCAAATTAAATATCATAACCCCAGTGCGGGGAGCCGCGAGGGGCGAGGACAAGGTCGGCGCGTCGTGCCCATCGGAGGCTGGCCGAGGCTTTGGGGCGAATGGATTGTGATTCCTTGAACGGCGGTGTTGCACGGTGCAGCAGGCGGCGTCGAGAAGGTTTCCCACGATTGCAAGGGCCAGGTTATTTATTTTTTTTTGCCACAAAAAACGGATGGGTGCTCAAGGGCTCTCGCGTTTAAAGTTGGCCGCTTAAAAGTAAAGCCGACGCACGACGCTTCACCGGGTTCCGCGCATTCCCGGAGGTACGGGGTCCACTGGATCGGGCTCTCTCGCCCACTTGCATGTACCTTCAGATGTGTACTGTGAATGGATTAAATTAGCCGAGAGCTAGAAGAGAACAGCTCCGCCCAACTGCCGAACCTATTGACTGGAGCCACAAACAAACGAGTTGGATGAGAGCGGAGTCACGGTCTCTGCAGGTTCCAAATCTTTTTTCTTAACTGCCTTGTATCTTGTCTCCCGTCCCTAATAAACTATTTTCGTTAAATGGATTGAAATTGACTGGCACAGCTGAGAACGTTTCGCCGCGCGAGCGTACGAAGATACAAGTGCTCTTTATACTGCTAACTGCCTTGTGTGATCCCTGACCATCGTGCCATCATAGTTTTTCATCGACCGTGGCGATCATCTGACCAGACTTAACAGGCTCATTCAAAGTTCAATTAGCACTTGAAGTGGCACTTGGAGTTCCTCTGCTGTTCGGCGTTTGTAAATCGAGGCGCGTCAAAAACAAAACCACGGGGCACGAAAAGCTCATAGACGCGAAGCGCCATAACAAATCGAAACTCTCCTGGCCGCATATGGCGTCGCCAAGTGACGGTTTTCTTTGCTTCCAACTTTCCGGTTGTCTTTTGTTTCTCTTCCTTGTGTTTTAAAAGCGCACTATCGGTTTCAAAACAAAACATACTTCAATACTGAACCGCGCAACCTTCCTTTGTCAGCCTCAGAGATTCGTGGCTCCATGTAGGAAGGAAAATTCCTCCAAGGTGGCGCCCCTTGTCCTATGACGTCAACACGCTTGCGTTTGCAAGATTGGCCTGTAGCGGCAATACCAGTATTTTGGTTCTTACTATTTTCTACCTTAAAAACGCTGTGTTTTCAGTAAGAGTGGCGTTCTTGTGATCAGGAGCTGGAATTCTATCGATACAAGCCAACTTCAATTTCTCCTCAGCGTCCTTTAAAGCTTCCCCGCACTCATCTGAAGCAGACAACGTATGCATTTTTAGTAGAACTCAAACTAGTATATTCGTGTGTTGTCTGTCATCCTCATATGAACTCAAACATTGACGCACTCAAAACACGACAAGTAAAAGCTGTGCGCTTTATACGTTCACAGTTCGTTCTAGGAGAATTTAATTTCATGATTTATGAAAGCAAATGCGTGAAGACATTGCAATAACCATGAAAATTCTTCGGTCTCAATTTTTTCCATCGTTTATTTATCGAAAGCTTGCAGCCATTTCTAATTCACAAGTTACTCTCTTATATAGTAATTGTTAAACCGTGATTCTCGCTCACTTTCTTCGTAACCGTATTTTTCGAGAACAAACCTGTTTAAGTTTTCTTTCTTTCCTTTAACTGCACTCGACTGGAGCAGTAAATCGGAGCGCCCTCTTCGGTATGCACAGAGGATGAAAAACACTTTCTCTCATAAGCTAATTCGTTTACGTCAGCTGGTTTGTTAATTTGTTTTGTAGACATGTACTTCTGCACAAGTCTTGTTTTCTAATCTACTTTTGCGCCATCTCCCTGGGCTCTCGAGCTTAATTTGGATAATAAAAACATGAGTAAACAAATCGAAAGATATCATAAGAAAAATATGAGCTCCCTGTGGTCAAGCTAGCCTTGCAATTACCAACGCGGAGCGTAATTTTTTTTTTGGTTTATTTTCCTAATAACATACCCTCGGTTTTCATGAGGTGCAGTTGAAAGCGGGGTGAATAAGGAGGTGTGCTAGAAGTTGAGGCGTGCTTAGAATCAGAATTTCTCTATTTTTTTAAAAACAGTAACCGAAAGAAAAGGTTCTAGAAAAGTGGGAGCAGAAGGCTCTTCAATATTGTGACTTATCTAAATTCTTGTTGTTTGCTGGGTTTCACTTGATTTTATGCCCACATATGCATGTTGCTGTACAAGTGCATATGCCATTTCGTGTGTTTCGTGTAGAAATATGACACACCAGCAGTCTTAAATGAAAAACGTTAACAGTTTCCTTCAACCCAGACTGACACAAAATAGGAAAATTTTAGTTGCTCGACCAATCTGCAGTTACCGTTCCACGCTCCAAGATGGCGGCTAAAGAAAAGCTGATCCCAGCTATGTGCACCCAGTTGTGATTTAGTCCGGTGTACTCGAAGACGACTATAATTAAATTTTAATCACACCCTCCTGCGCACTTTCAGAGGTAAGCGTGTTATTATCGCTTTTCCAGCACCGTGAACGAGTGAGTTTACGTCCGTGGATTGAGAACCTGGGAGCAGAAACTCCTCCAGACTTTCGCTGACGCAGCAAGCGCCGGCTGAGTTCTCGCTTCATGCTTGGGCCAGCGTTCCATTCCTCCAGCAATTCATTTCTCCATGCTTGTTTCTTTCCTTCCATTTTCTTCGCAGCAATTCGTCTTTCTTTCCGTGCTTTTTTTATTTAGCGCCGCCGCACCTAAAAAGCTAATGCATGACTGGCCATTATTCTCTTTTTTCTTTTTGATACTGATTTCTTTCTTAAGGACGCGCCCATTTTTTGTTTCGTTTAATCTAGCGCCGCAGAATTAGTAGCGTTAGCAGGAAGAGGAAGCTTACTCATTTAATTTAATTATGCAATACCGCTTTCGCCTTCCAAGTAATTAGGTAACTTTGCTTCGACAAAAGAGAGGAAACTAAGTTTATTTAAAATCTACTGCCATCTCATAAGTGCGATGCAGGGGGGATAGAAACCTGATGGTGACATTCTAACAACGGGTAGAATTATCCTGTATTCTATAACTTCACCCAAGCTGTAGAGAACCGGCCGAGTTTAATGATTTTGTTTAGTCTCACATTTTATTACAGACTAACAGCTGCTGTCAATGTGCTTTGCGAAAATCGCGTTGTCACCCATCAGCTTCTACCACCAACTATACAAACGCCTTGGTGTTGCGTGTCCATTGGCTAGGACTCCACGAGAGTGCCGCGGGTGAGCGGGACAACACGTCTTGCGATAGTGGCAAAATGTCATCACGTTGGTTGATCTAAATTTCCTCTCCAAGGAACTTTAGTTGGTTTGTGCACGCGACTTTCTAGCATCGTGACGGTTAGGTGTTGCGAGCTCCTTGTGGTTGGTAAGCTGTGTGAAACGTTACTTTACCGCATGTTACGGCCAATAGCGGAGATGGCTTACCAAGTCGAAGTACAACGAAACTAGCTTAGTAACTTCGCATCTCTCTGGGAATTGGAACTAAGGAAAGCGGGCGACACGCCAGCTATCGCATGTGCACCTCATCTGTACCGCACTGCAAAAGATCTCGCTTCTCGTTTCCGCGATGGCCAGTCGTCCGTGTCGGAATTGAAACGGAGTTTCACTGTTTCAACCAAGCATTCAATATGAAGTGGCCCGTGCCGTGCTGATTTTGTTCTCGAGACTGCTGACAAGGTAACGAGGCTTGGTGCTTTTCCCGATGAGCAGCACCAGTTATTTTGCTCATGCGTCATGTTCCCCATCACCCCCACTTCACGATGCTTCAACTTTCTGTTCCTTCTCAATGTTGCTGAAGCAAACAAAATTAAAATATTTGGTGTCAGCCCTATGTGGCACTTGTGCTACCTTAATAACACCTAAGTGACCTGCGCAGCACAAAAAAAAAATTCCCCGGGTGGAAATCACGCCTATTCTAATATAAAAACATGGCACAAAGAAGGCAGGTAGAAAATCAAATGCTCAGTATGAAAACACTTCGAACGACAAAGCATACGGGCATTGCTCGAGATTAAGCATACTTGTAGTCGGCTTAAAGTCTTTCCGCGTAGTTATGATGAGGTGAGCAATTAAAAAACACCCTGATTAGCGAAAAATCGAAATCGCTAGCTCAACCGCTCCTCGCCCTTTCCTGACACTGGCCGCTCCCAAAAAAAGGCTGTTACTAAGCAAGTCTTTTCATTTGAACTGAAACAGCCAGCTTCAACAACAGGGCAACAAGTGAAGTACAGTCGCGAGTAAAAAAGATAGCACTAGTGACATCCCACCAGAGCGGCAGATAGCAAAGCTCGGCGCTGCGATTACGAACACGACGATAACAAAAGTTCCAGGTGTGTTCGCAAAGCACGGCACCCAGCCAGCCGCACGATGCGATTTTCGCCGCTCCGGTGACGTCATTGCTCTAATCTTTTTTACTCGCGACTGTACACGACGCAGCGTCATCATTTATGCACTTTCTCTTGTCCCGTGTTTTGCGAGTTGGAAGATTCGCTTGAAACTGCCAGTTCTAAGCCTACCCGGACCACACCCCCACAAGTGTCACTTCATCGAAAAGCCCACTTGAACAGCGCGTTTTGAATGACGACATATGACGCCGTCACAATTTACGCTAATGAATGTCTCTTCCAACACCATCGATATAAAAAAAAAGAGAGAAGGAGAAGATGATGATGATGACAATACGGACATCGCATCCAAATTATGGTCAGCGGGTCAAAAGACAGAGGATAAAAATCGCCAATGACGGGCAGGCGTGAAGGTGCGATGCAACCGTCAGGAGAGATCAACGTCTATTTCGGAGGCAGTCGTGCCACGTGGAGCGATCGTGCTCCATCGTCTTTTCGCGGACATCTGTCGGCTAGAACAACGGATCCGGCGTGGGCCACATACAAAAGAGCGCGCGCCTACGTCGGCGTCGTAGCGGTGGAACGGCTCCACCGATGCGTTGCAATACTCGATCCCATTCTGCGGTAGGCATGTCCAGATCGACGGCAGGCGAGGATATGCGTATCTACGTCGGCAGGGACATCTCACCCTTACGTGAAGCGTGCCCCGGGGCGATGGATCACAGAAGTCGGACAGCTCCAGCTGTCACAGCGCGTCAAGACACTAGCGCACTGGTGCCGATGGACTGTGGTACAGTTTCTGCATGGTCACTAAGTCTTTCCCAAAGTTTCTGTGGGAACATAACCGGCCACGAGAAGAAGAGCGGCTCCCTCTTGCCAGTTGTCCAATAGCGCAGCCTTCGCATGTAGGAAGAAACAATTGTGCTAGCAATGTCACGAAGAAAAGAGCTTGTTAATAGACAGCGGCATGAAGAGGTGCAATATAGCCTAATAATTTTTTGTTTTGCCCCAAAAAATGCAATGAATTCTACTTAAGGCGCAACTGCTATGTGCTCGCAGGAAGTTTGTTCATTGTTCCACAGTGCACCAAATAATTATGGTATATCTGAATTTCGCCCGGTTCCATGAATATGTGAGTCGTGTCGACCTGTCTAAAAGGCTGTGCATTCACAAACGAAGTTGCATTGCGACACAGAAGCTTCACAAACAGTGGAACAGTTTCAAAAGACCCCGGCGCTGCCGCGTAGAGCTAACGAGTTATTTCCTTCTTGCATTCAGCTCGCTTAAAATAGAGCTCTTGCTTTGAACTGCAATAAAGACGAAATGGAAAGACAGGATGCAATTAGTGTAATAAGCTGCCTGCATCGATTTAAGTTTTCACTGTTGCGGCTTACAAACATGCATATTCCCGCGCACATCGAACATTATGAAGTAAGCTAACAGAACAAGCTATTACATTGTCCTTGCTAATCTGGCCACATTCCAAAGCCAGTATCAAAATTTTATTAGTGCCGATACAATTAGAAAAATCGGCATATCCTTATAAGAAAAAGTTAGCATTTTGCCCCTTTAGTTTAACTGGCTCGAGCATTGGGAAAGACCTAATTGTAGATCTCGAACGACCTTCAAGGGTTACAGACAGCAAACAACTTTGTATCCAACTAATGTCCGCCTCTTTTCCCGTTAACATCTGTCAGAAGATGGGACAAGAAGAATTGCTGGACGCTGGCTAAAAGGCACGCCTTCTCGACCCCCTTTTTTATTCACCCAGCTTGCTCACAATGAAGCCAAACATTTTGACCAGAAAGAGTTGCTTGCTAAGAAGATGTTTACATCAAGCTTTGTATACAATCTCCGTGCACCAATCAGTACACGGAGTGCAAACGGCATGTCGCGGGTCCAGAAGAGATGCCACATCTCTTCCTGCAGAAGTTACCAACGAAGCACAAATTATAACCTTCGACCAATTACGCGGTCAGTTTTCACTTCACCTTGTAACAATATCTAGAATCACATGGAGTGGCAGCGACGTATGTTAATACTTATCTAAAAAAAGGAAGGTAAGTAGCACAATCCTCTTTTTCCCATGCCCTATCCTGTAATCATTGTAGGATTGTTTTTTTCATTTTTAGTTCGTTTCTTTCTGCGCCGGCCTGAGTGCTTACGAAGTCCATTCTGAGTGCCACTCAAGCAGCACTAAACGCATGACAAGAAGAGCCCATCTGCTACCTGAATCTCCAAAGATTCAGCCTAGAGATTTAGTGACTCTAATTCAGCCCTAAAGACATCCCACACAGAGCAGCCCCCCTCGTCTTCAACAAACCACCGGCGGTTTCAACTTCATTGGTAGGCATCCCTGAAATGCCAAACGCTGCAAACAGGGGGTTTGTTCAATTTCTTTTGTATCGTGGAGAAACAAAATATTCAGTTACATGAAACTCAGCCGAATCCCTGAAAGCCATATAGGTGTCTTACGCCGCCCGAAAAACTGCCTCGTCTGGCCGAGTACTTTTCCGCCGGCAGTGTTCAATCGAAGAGAGACGAAGTCCATGTCTCATGTTGCGCGCGTTCCGCGAACCCGCGGTATTTTCGCATTCGCAGAAAGAAGGCTTACTGTTTCCTCGCAGAATCCGAGCGAGCGCTGGGCACTTTCGTGCGGAGACCGTAAACACGAATAAGTGTGACCGACGTCATTGTTCGTGTTTACGGTCACTACGAACGACGTGCGCTTCATTTTTCGCGCAACAACAAACAAGCCGAAAAAATAAGAGTTGTATACAGTTACGCATGTAAAACAAGTTGGGTGTAAGTTCTGTAGAAGTGCATTCCCGTCGAGTGCCCATAGAAGCTCGTGTATTATACCGAGTCTTCCTTTTTTTTTCTTCTTCGTCTACTTCTTTTTCTTCGTCATACTCTATATACCCCAGCACGTGTGGATAAAATAAAATCCTTCCATTTACGGGGTTTTGTAGCAATGTTATCTCTACGTGGGCATGAATATAGAGTATGTTTTAAAGCCGGAAATTTTAGAGGCAAAAGTCGGTATAAATGTGACGCGAAGGCCCTATAATGCATTTCTGCATTAAAAACCTCCATCTACTGATGTTTAGTGTATTTCGGGCTAAACAGTCGCGAACTGGTCTTTTTAACAGACCGGCTGTATTAGTAGTTCCAAGTGAGCGAAAACGCAATGTTGCTCCGCCATTGTCCAAATTTATGGAGCCCCTAGCAAATGGACACGCTAATTACAGTATGCAGCATCACGCACGACCACTCGACCACTGTCCCCACGGAGTGAAAGCCTTGCGAGAGATCACAGTGAATTACTCTGTGGCAGTTTCAGTAAACCTAGTCCTTTGAACTGCCGGTAATTTACCGCACAACAAAACGACGAACCAAGGAAACACGTACAATCTAAGCCTACGTCGCATGCAATTAGCCAGGTCTTCTTAACTAAATAGATGGGGAGGCACTGTAACTATTAGCCGACGAGTAGAGAAGTTGACCGGTTACGCAGCTCAATAACACTCGGAAGCGGACGCTGTGCCTGAAAAAGTGTACGTGTTTGCTAGGGGCCCGGGAAAATAGCAGCGTCGGTTAGGCGCGAACGCGTTGGGAAGAGTTTGCTTCGGCGGTTGTATAGTATAGTTAGCAATCTTCTCTACACCGCCGCACTAACTTTTCGCGCCTTTCTTTCTCACAGAAAACTTTGCTATTATTATCAAGAGGACTACATTGAGGTGAGACCTTTTCACGGGCTAATTGGTTCATTATATTTGAAGTGTGCACTTAATGACGTACTCAGAGAAGGAAGGTCTATTGTAGTGTATGTGCTTTCTCTATTTATATCAATTAAGCGAACAATTATTCCAAACAAAACTGTGAGCGCCCTCCTTCCCAGGAATTCAGCCTTCAACACTTCGTCAGGAACATGAGAATCGAGTAAATTAGTACTATAAAAAATGCTGCGCTTTCAGAGGAGTGTCTGTGCGTATGTGTCCGGTTTACGAACAACTGATGGCCCTTTGGCTCTGTAACCTTTCCACAATGAATCTATTCTGGATTTGTGGAAAACAAAACTAACTGAACTGAATATGCCAGCTGAGATATTGTACAAAAAAGAAAGCACATGATGTAGCACCCTTCACGCAGCCGTTCAAATGTGGTCTTTCTACAGAAACCTGATCCTACAGAAATCGTCTAAAACGCCGCTAAACAAGATGTAAACCGCAGGTACGACTGACCATGTCTTCATGAGCATGGCACAACAACCACTCTTAACACGCACTAGCTGCAGTAACCGCTCTTAAATCTCCCTGCCTTTCCTCCTCTCCCTCCTCCTCCTCCTGCCCGTTGCTTTCATTCCTGAAGTGCTCACACACTGTGCTCTAATCGGTGTAGAGCTCGACAAGTTGCACACAAAAACCAAAAGCACATGCTGAAACTAACTGTGAGAAGTTGCGAAGCTAACTTAAGGTTTTTCCATTACGGCATTGGAATGCGTTCTGTGTTATAAGTAGTCCTCTATAGGTATCGAAAATTCACCTCTAAGTATCAGGTTAAGGCGGAATTCGTCGAGTTTGGGCACAATACATTATCACACGCCTTTTTCTGACGACATCGAAATGGAAAGTTGGAGAAGGGGACAGATCCACTCCTTGGTTGGTATCCCGTTCGCCTTGCTCAGGCATATGTCCTCTACCCATGTAAGCGAAGGCTGGAAGGCAAAGAAGTGATAACAAGATAAAATGATACAGTTGAAGCTAAGCGAGAGTTGTCAAACCGAGAAAAATATCGCGGAGTATCAATACCCCGAGGCACTTGATGACGCAGCGTGGCTTCGAGCGTTGTAGAGCGATGCACGCTCAGAACCGCTGTTGTTTTCAGCTGCCCACATATCTTACAAGTGGTGCAGAACCTTTCTTCTCTCGTGCAGACATTTCGAGTATAAATGCAAAGAAAAAAAAGGGGGGGTGGGTGTTAAGTAAGGACAGAGATGCGGACAGCCAGTGCCTGCAAAGAGTCACTCACCTTGGAACTCTTTCCTGGCCGCGCTGACGTTGGTCACAATATTGGCCACGTGGCCCAAGACAGCCGCGAAGAGAAACAAACCGAGCACAATCTGCACGACGAGGAACAGGTACTCTCCCTTGGTCCGCGGCCGCGGCAGGTCTCCGATGGTGGTCAGTGCCAGCGTACTCCAGTAGAAGGCGTGCAGGTATTCGCACAGCACGTCGCTCGCCTCGCACGAGCTGCTGCGAAACCAGCCGGCCGAGCCGAAGCCGTCCGTGGTGGAGATGATGTGTGAGAGGCAGGCGTTCCAGTGGAAGATCACCAGCACGTAGTGCGTCAGGTTCACGGCGCGGAACACGTTCGGGTAGTTGGTGTGCCGTTCGGTGCGGTCCAGGAAGGCCCAGAAGCGGTAGATCTTGACCAGCCGGAAGCAGCGCAGGATCGAGTTGAAGCCGATGGAGAGATACAGGAAGTCGAGCGGCAGTAGGCACAGCGCGTCGATGTAGAACATGGTCGAGTTCATGTAATGCGCGCGCAGCTTCTCCGAGTCGGTCTGCAAGACGCCTTCTTCAAGGAAGCCCGTCCGAAAGTGGAAAAGGATGTCCAGCACGTAAAGGAAGTCGGCGAGGTAGTCGAGCGCGAACCACACGAATATGCTGGAGGCGCTGATCTCGCAGAAGGAGAAGCGGTAGATGATGACCCAGAAGTTGTAGAGGAACGCCACGCTCACCACCATGGACCAGTAGTAGCAGAGGCGCCCCGAGGGGTCGAACACGAAGGTCCACTTGCAGCGTGCGCGGTCCCCCGCGCCGCCCCCTCCCGTCGCGTCCCACTTCTCGAACTCGCGCTTGATTTCCCGGCGGCGCAGCTCGCGCGTCTTGCGCGGGATCTCCAGGTCGGAGCTGACGTGCGCGCGGTTGATGAAGGCCAGGCTCGGGCGGGACCGGACGCCGTCGGCGGCGGCGGCTGAAACCGATCCGCGGTGTTGCAGCTTTCCCGCGACGGTCTCGAGCAACGACTGGCGCGACGAGGCCGACTTGATGTTCTCCGAGGAGCGGCCCGTGTACAGGGGCGACGAGCGGCGTTCGAGGCGCTCACCGCCAGCGGAGGTGATGATTCCCGGCACCACCCTGGGTCCGTTGGTCGTGAGCGAGCCGCCGCCGGCGCCGTACTTGACGTTCTCGGGGGCCGCGTTGCTGACGACCGCGATCTCGTCCAGGTCGTCGTTGAGGCGCATGTCCTGCCTCGAGCAAGGCGTGTACTTGACGATGCGCCCGCCAGGCTCCACGCAGCGGGCGCCGCCGGAGCGGAGCCCCATCTTCTTCATGCTTGCCGCGAGCCGCTCGCGCCGAGCCTAGGTCGGATAGAGCAGCGTGCGGCCCATGCTCGCCACGGGGCCCGCCCGGGGGCCCGCCTGCGCTTCTTCCTCGCCGCCGAGCAGCGGCGGCGCCGACTCATGCGAGCGCCGACGGGCGACCACCACCGCCGCATTCACCTCGCGCCGCCACCGCTGCCGCTGGCACGCCGACGGCGAGCCATGCCCCCGGTCACGCACGGGAACGAGCCGGTCGCGCGGTAGGCGCTGCGCAGCCCACGGCGGCGTCCGCGGCGCCCGTTCAAACCAACAGGTGTTCAGCGCTGGCCCACCCGGCGCCGCGGCTGCAGCGCTGCTCCGTAGCGAAGGCGCCCTTTCACATCCCTCGTCGTCGCCTCCCGGACTCACGGCACATCACCACTTGGACCCGATGAGGCAGAGGCGTCGCGCTATTGCGCTTCTCTCCGGTCGAGGCAGGACTAACCTTTTCTTCGTTTCGAATCTTGTGGGAGGAGGGGGATCGGTCGCGGTGAGCCGGCTCAGCCCAGCTCGGCAGAAATCATCGACTGGATCGCGATCGCGGGGCGTCGCGCGCTGCGCCGCTGCTGGCTCGCTCGCCTCTCAGCATCCCTCGCTTCCCTCTCCCCCGGCCTCCATCTCGACGCCGCCGCCTGCTTGGCCGCTTGCCTGCGCAGCGCGAAGCGCCAAAGGAGGAGGCAACGCGCCTCCCTAACTTCCTTCCGCTCTCCCCCGGGCACAGTGGCCAGCGGCTGTGCCTCCTCTCTCTCCCTGTCTCCCCATTCCCCTTTCCTGCGCGAACAACTGGCGCCTGGCCTCCTCGTCCTCCGCGGTTGGCAGAGAGGTTTGGACGGAGTCCATTAGGCTCGCCGGGGGAGGATGGCGGCGGACGAAAGACGACTGGGCACCGAAGCTCGGGTGACTGACGCCTCTCTTAGTGCAGCGAGGCCACTCGTGGGCCGAGGCAGGTAGGAAGAGGAAAGATACCTTCACCGGTGGTGCCCGAGGAAAGAAGTCGCAAACGTCGCTCGCTGCCAAGAAGAAGAGGACACCCAACCAAAGGAGACGCGAGGCTTGGCACGGACACGTGTCTTCGACAGCTGGTCCCATTTGGTTTTATTTAAAAGATGTCGTGGAAACCGTGCCAAGCCGTGTAGCTGGTCCACATGTTTTTGAACGCAATCTGTCAGTGGCTTCCTTTTCGGGAGTGTGTGGGGACGGAATACCACAGATTTGTGCTTCGGTTCAGCGTGTCACATTGTGTTCCTGTCACCACGGCACTACGCCCAACCTTCGACGACGTGTACTCATGGGTGCTCTAGCATATGTGAGCTTCGGGCAGCACGCGATGTAATGCGAGCAGTATTGTGAAGCTGAAGCTTCATTCCTTTGCGATATTTTTCTTGTGCACACTACAGGATTTTATGGATTCCGCCGATGTTTCCTTTCTTTAAATATCCCAACTACCTTGCTTCGTGGGCATCAACAAGGACCATTTGAAACTGCGCTAACATAATAATAATGAAACATTGATGAGGATGTAGGCTATATTTCAGTTCCAAGTTTATTTTGATACTCGTGAGAAATCGCTGTAGGGAAGTCACCAGACAAATATAAAGCGTTAACAAGAGCATCTGTTGCCAGAGAAAGCTTCAAATTTAGTTCTGGCACTACAGTAAACGAAATATAAGTCCAAAGTGCGATGGTCACTAGCATCGATAAGCAGAAACCTCTTGTCTTTCAAAACATGGAGTTCGCTGACTATGAGATTCTTTTCAACGCTTTTCAAGGCCACTGTCAATTCTAGTTTTGTATGCTTTAGCAAACTATATACAAGGACTACTTACAAAACAGTCAGTTCATTAACCTGTGGAAGATGTTAATTTTGACTCAAACTTCAAAAAATAAGAACATATACACTTAGAATACGTGAGCGCGACTGAGCTTAGCTGTTGTAGGCTGAAACAATTCTGTGATGGAGGTTAAATCAGGTTAGAAATTAGAAGCTCATTACGACTGAAAAGAGGCTTTACTTGACATGCACGGGACGCATGTGGTGCTTTAAAAGAGCTTGGTTATATTGACTGTCAAAAAAAAAAAAAGGTTAGCCAGAACTACCACTACATACTAGGCAACGAAGTCTATGGCACAGTAGTGCTTATTTCAGTATTAGTAAAAGAAAACCACATATTTGTTTAAAAAAAGCTGCAAAACTTTACAAGCCTTTCCTCTGCTCATGTCGGAATCTTGTGCCGGTGTAGTAAAAGCAACGCAATAGCCGACCTTCCCGCCATTATTTTACTCCAAAGGAGAATTAGTCGCCAAAAGTAATGATTTAGATTGTCTCACCTTGTCACTTCTAAATGCTTGCTGGACCATCTGGTTAGCATGAGGATTGAGAAGGACTAGTCAACAATCTACCGCATGTTTCAGGGCATATATTGAAATACTTGCTTTCTTTTAACACACGTAAAATTTTTAAGGGGTAAGTCAAGCAGCATTACGGTGTGCCTTGATCATAGGCCGGAAGTTTGATTAAATTTAGTTCAAGAGCAAGCAAAAACCACGAACCAGCGCGCTAATCAATTCTTCAGCGTACAATGGCTATGCTTTATCATCTTTTCTCTCAGCTCAGTAGTCGTAATATCCCGCAAGGGTCAACCGAATGCGTCCACAACAGATTCTCAGTACTCCCCGCTGGTTCTCCATCATTACTAGGAATTCAGAAAATTGTGCAGCCATTGCCGCTAAGCCTAGCGGTCCATGGCGCTTCAATGGCAACCACTCGATCACTGTCTTCCTTTCTGACATAGCGGATGATCTCAGCGCTCTATGTTTTGATGATCAAAGCCATGCGACAGGTGGTGGCAGCCAAGAGAACTAGAAGCGCTTGTCCCCAGTTTCTGGTAACGATCCGTAGCTGCGAACAAACGTTCGAGATTTGTTATTTCCCTAAAGATCGCTGCGCTTTTAGAAAAACAAAGTGATACCCTTTAGACGCGTCTTGTGTGAGCGAGCCTTAAAAAAAGCTGGAAAAGCAATAAATTATACGAAAATTTTGTACTTTCAAGTGTGAGATAAATCCCTTTGAGAACTGACCAAACTAACAGCACGCTGTAAGTAGCACCAAGTCTAAGGCGCGAACCTTTTCTATAACCTCGTTGTCTTTACGGATTTATAGAGCTTTCGGGAACAGGTAGTTTAACTGCGTCACTGGCTTGCAACAAAACAGTAAGATATACTCTGTGCAGCATTACTATATACTTTATCGCAGAAGTTCCATTGTTTCAGTGACACATGTAATGAATGGTACTGAACATCACGCAGCGGTGGCTCAATGTCTTGATTAGAACCGGGTGGTAACTCTACCAGTGTTAAGCCTTATGGCCCCCGCGTGCTGTGTGGTGTCAGTGCACGATAAAGAACCCCACGTCGTTGAAGTTAAGCCACAGCCCTCCACCACAACGACTCTCACAGGTCACGTACATCTCAGGCTGTGCGTCAAACCCTCCATGATAATCCATGGGAGCTGATGCCAACATTCCGTTTATTTTGACAGCGGATGCTCGGATCTTTTTAGTCGCCCAGTCCAGAGTGGGGTCCAGAGCGCTCGCTGTCTTTTTCTGTCCTTGCCACCGGTTCGAATACGAGTCGCGGCAATGTTTATTTTATTTATTCAAGGCCAAGGCTTCAGCGATAGCCCGGTTTTTGCAGCCTTGATCGTCAAGTGGCGCTTTCGCTCTAAACACTGGGTGACTTGAAGATTCCTGTTCACACCATTAAAAAAACCCAGACAATAGGCAAAGACGTGCACAACACGGGCACTCATTGCCGACTAACTTTTTGATTCAAAGAACAACGAAATATATACAGATCTCCACAGTTATTTACGTCTTCACTGAACGCAGTTGCATTCTGGGCTGTACCGTACGTGCGCAGAAACCTGCGAATATGAAGTCCACCATTCGGAACACTGCTGACACAGTCGACTGGAACTATTGCTCCCCATAGAAGAAAAAATGTGAAAAAGTGTGTAGGCTTCTGTTGAAATCAAATTACAAAGGAAATCAAAACTCCTGGGCGCGCAGGGAGGGGATCCACGAAACACTCCTGCAAAACATTCTCCCATTGCCATCTCTTGGAACTTAAAAAAAGTATCGCGAAAACACAATCCACTCTCTTGTAGGCTGACAGAAGCTTTTGCGATGCCCCTGTCTGCATTTTTTTTGATGTCATATACGCTGATCCTCTCTTTATGTCAGATTACTGAGGACGAAGATGACCTGAGTCCTACCTAAAGGAAATAAACTTTTTTTATCTTCTCGAGTGCTGATCTCCCACACAAAATGGTTAGCATTGCAACTATTCCAAGTGTCGCCCGTGGAATTCGCAAAAGATTCCTGAAGTAATGCAGCTATAAAAAGGCAGTAATGTTTTGACGGCCGTCATTATAAGGGCACATTCCCAATGCCGAGTCACGGATGTCACGCGGCCTCGCCTCAAGAGGTGAAGTTTAACGCAGGTGTGCCGTTTAGTTATGGTACTAGAGCTCTCGGAAGGCGGAGAGGAAGTAAACGTTTGTAGATCTCCTCTAGTCGTTAGGTTTCTGTTCTCTAATTCTCGATCGAATTTTTCAGTTTGCATTTCATTTGTATTAGTTACTGTTCAACCTCGTTATAACGAAGTCTAAGGACTCCCGCGATTTATTCGTTACAGCTGTGGCTTCGTTATAGCGGTACGAGACCTTAGTTGAAACCGCCCGCGTGCCAGCGTGTGCACTCGGCACAGCTTATACCGAGTGTAGCATAGCTGGAATTTAGTCAACTGCCTTTGAGCGTTGCGGGAGCATTCAACACGCGCACGAAGTCCCCCCAACGTGCCGAATATATGTGCACCAATCGAATATGTCAGCCTTGCTAAAGCGTGCTCGTATTACACGCGGCGCATAGGAGTTCAGTGCCTAGAAAAGCGGTTTTTAAGGAGTAATGTCGTAAGGGACATTGATTGCCTTATCCAGAATAATTATTTCGCATCGTTTTCTGGGTGCTAAAGCAGATACGGGCTACTGTAAAAAAGGGCGCGCCGCGTAAATATCGTAGTGAGTGCCCGTTTGGGTTGGCTTCCCCCGACAGCTCACAAGCATGCATGCCACAATACTTCACTGCATGACAAAAATGTCTTGTTAAGAAGGCATACGCCAGATTAATGGCTTCGATGATGGCCGCCTTCTGAGCAACAAACGTGTTTTGCGCTTTGGTTTTCCGTCGCTTGGTACTGTGACGCCAACGGAATGTCTAGGTACACCGTCGATCGTACCAGCCGCACTGCCAAAGAGCTTTAACCATAAGACCATGATGCCAAAACAGAAAGTCAGCTGCATACGGACCCACACAAGCGAACTAGCGCCCTGTGGGTCCTGTGCAGTGAGGAGAACGAAGGAGTTCCAGCGACCTTGGAAACTCTGCTGAGACGCAGCACCGCAACACCGCGGCATCGCTCAGCGTTTCCCATTGCGAATTTTCTGCGAATGCGGGAGCGCGGACGTTAACTCATGTGCTGAAGTGGACGAATTGTACAGACAAAGGCTGCATGCAGGTCCCGCTTGAGGCGGATTTAAGTTTTCGTACGTTTTGTGCGGTGCTCGATAGAGCAAGTTATGCACGATGATTATAATTTACCACAGGAAATTACTACGAAATGGTTAGTAACCGTTACAAATCGACATCCTCAGCGGAAAATGGTCACAGGGGTTCACTAGAGCTTCTTTATGTCCCAGCTGTAGAAAAATTTTGCTTCCTAAAAACGAGATATGGGATAAACGTGCTCCTATGGGAGGTTCCCAGGGGAACGGCTTTTCCTTCGTAATATCGATCACTTCGTTACAGCGAGGTTTGGCTGCAGTACAGAGCCTCCTCCAGTGCTCTAATCCCGGCAGCCAATTCGACGCACAGTTGTTCTGCATGCGCAAGCACTTTTCTCGGGGCGCGAGCGACTAAGCGGTAAACTTAATCAACGCTCCTCTTCACGGCCATCGCGCGCTCCTGCTACACTGCAGAGCGCGGGAAGCGCGGAAGAGCGCCGCCTTGGCGACGAAGCGGTCACCATTGTCTCGCTAAGGAAACCGCGCGCACAACGAGAGAAAGAATCGTCTCGCCCTTTTCCTTGCCTTCTTTCTCTCACTTTTTTTTATCATCGCTTCCGCATTCTTTCTCTCACAGAGTGCAGGTATTGCGGTACAGCCAAGTCCTAACCAAAAACAAATGCTCGGCGGCGAAAGAAAATGGCGAGGAAAGCAAACTGCTTGGTGCGCATTTCCTGCGCATTTGTGGCGTGCTTGCCGCGAAAGAATGCGCGCATTATCGTTCCTTCCTCGCGTGCTTCTCCGCGGGCGCTGCTTACGTACGTGAAAAAAAAAATGCGCTGCGCTTTCTCTGTATCCCTCTCATTCCAGCAGAGTGAGAGTTCATTGTGGGTCGGTCTGTCGTCCTTGCAGTGCAGGAGCTCTGGCGCTGGAGTTTCCTGCAAGCACACGGCCTTAGCCAACCATTTCTTGGCTCATAGAAAGAGAAATAAGAAAGGTGCGTGTCTTTTTGTAGGAAAATAACTTTAGACCAACAAAACAAAACGCCAAATGCGAAAAAAACACTAAATGACCGTTTGTAATTATTTTACATACTATATTGTATGCCTAACACCACTCCATGAAAGCATGTTGCGAGGGCGCTTGGCACAAAATTAGGTACAGTCATAGTAAAAAATATACAGCCCAAAGGGTTTACTTCCAAGCCATGTAGCCCGGCTCTGAAGCACATTTGACAGTCCTAAGCTTGGGAGAGTTGAGGACTTCAGTTCCTCCCGTCTTCGTGAGACCAGATTCCGTGAGTATGAAGGAGTAGTTGCACTACAGGGCTCAGAAGCAGACTCCTTAGGCTGTATATTTTTCACAAAGACTGTACGTAAAAATTATTAGGTAATGACTAGAAAACGTGAGTAGAGTGTAATGGGGAATTGCAATTCAATAAAGAAACGTAACTGCTTAGATAAAAAAAATGTTAAAAAGGCATTAAAAGCTAAATGCTATAAACAATTAAATATAATAAATACAAAACTCACAAATACCTTTACATGCAAACCAAACAGGCCGCTATACACGAAAACAACCGCTTAAAAGGCAAATGAAAACACCAAATAACCCCATCCAGATGATCATCACTAAGGAGCAGCTCAGGGATATGTGTGAACTCATTTCTGTTTTCCTTTTTCTTATAGACCATTGTAAAATTTTGGAATGGGGATGAAGAGGTATTTATTTGAAAGCAAACATTTCTGCCGGGCGGTGGAGAAAAATTACCAAGCAGAATCAAATATATCAGGATTAGATAATTTTCAAGAGAAGCTACTATAAAATTTACTGGCTGGTTGTTTGCTTGGTTTCAAGAGGTTTAACGTCCCAAAGTGACTCAGGCTATGAGGACTCCGTAGTGGAGGGCTCCGGATAATATTTACCACGTGGGGTTCTTTAACGTGCACTGAAATCGCACAGTACACGGGCCTCGAGCATTTCGCCTCCAGTTAAATGCGACCGCCGCGGCAACGATTTAGCCAGCGTCTTTCGGGTCAGCAGCCGAGCATCCTAACCACTGAGCCAACGTGGCAGCTGAAATTTATTGGGTTTTTTTTTCGCTTTCAACGTGCATTTTTTTATGTCGTCAAGTTTAGTAACGTTTGTCTTGGCTTTGAAAATGCTGTTCTTTTTCTGTATACCGGCAATTCTCTTCTAAAGATTAACCGTTTTCACACTGCGTAGCTTAACCAAGAACTTGCATTATTTACGAAATAAAAAAACACGCTTCCGTTCAATCGTCCCAAAGTTTACTTTGTCGAATGACTAACCAAAGCTTTTCAGAGCTCCCGAGCCCGCTGCAGTCTATCAATCATTCAATTAATTAATCGAGACGCATCGTGTTTTTGACAACGCACGCTTGTAAGTCTATAGATGGTACGCTGCGCACTCAGTCTTGAGCTGTCTGCTGCAGGAAGCTAATGTCCCGTTTTTCATTTTCGGCCAGATTTAGTGAAGGGCGCCTTCTCCTCTAAAGTATCCAAAATGGGGCAGTTCCGTATCGCAGCTTGAAATCCAATACTTCTCGCTTGCCGTAAACACGGCAGATGTATGCAGCTACTGCTACTAAAGCTCACTTCACTACACTAGTGCAGCTGGTAGGACAAGTAGAGTATGCTATGCTAATGGGGAACACCACAAACAACAGTCTAATGCATTACTAGCTGACCTTTAGTGACACGACGTGAGCGAATAAGCTTTGTTTAATTCGACCAGCTTCGAAAACCCTTGCACGCTTTCGCGCTTATCAGGGAGAAAAATGGGTCGTTCTTTCTAAGAATCACCAACGAAGGTATTACGTGTGCTTCGGATGGCTAAAAAAAAAGCAATACATTGCGCAGAATATGTCACATTTAACATTAAATGCACAGAGGTGTTGAAGATCTGCTGCCGATTGCTTTTGAAGTAGAATTAGAGTTTGGTTTTGCTGCATTGTGGCTTTCACAAAAAGGTAACGACGTCTAAAGATAGGTGTGGTAGCCGTTTTTTTTATGATTCGCACGGTAATTTTTACAGCGATTGTCAGCTCCTACAGTGCTTTCTTATGAGCACAAGTGATAAGCACCGTTACAAGACGTTCCATGGACACAAGGGTTTAAACAAGATTACAAGCCGCTCTGTACTGGTAAAGCGCGGTAAAGCGAAAAAAAAAACCCTGAAACGGCACAGAAACACGACAGGCTACGTTTTCCAGAAATCACAACCTGTTTGTTACGAGCAGAGTGCTCTTATATATCATTTAGAGATAATAAATCATTTCGAGGATTTCGTCATGAGTCATTATATGTGCTGCGGAGTTTATAACGATATCAGGAGTCGCAAAATGTCTCGCAAGACAACAGAAGGCCTCTATGAACCTGGAAAACTATATATGCATAAATAGTTCGAAAATGACTATTTGCTGCAGCGTGACACCGCGATTCGAAATTATCTAATAGAGCAATTGTGTGAGCGCAAAAAAATAAAAGCACTGACAAGGAAAAACGCCGGCGTTCTCAACAGTTTTTTTTTTTTTTTGCGTGGCCACTTTTCTGCAAAAGAGGTGTGTTCGCAAATCGTTCTAACGCACACCGGACAAGAAAGATGTGAAAATTGTTGGCCGTCTTTATTCTTTCAAGCACGCGTACCGGTGCTGCTTTTAGGCAACAAAAAAAATTAAAAATGATAAGCATTATGCTAGGCCATTAGGTTTCATATTAAATCATAGATATTCATTGTACAAAATGCACGACGTTAGCCGTCATAGACGGTGATCGTAAAGCACGTTGTCGTGAGTGCCTTGTGTTACTAACTGCATGTAGAAACGAACACAGTGTTAGAATGTAGCATAACCCTGCTGCTAAAATCAACGGCAAAAAACCTCAACAGTGCAAAAACGTTGATAACGTCCCAAACATTGATAAAACTTAAGCTTAAAAAAAACTGAAGTGCGATAAAGCAATAGCAGAAATAAAGATGGAATCTTATATTACAATAAAACTGGGAAAACAAAAGTTCTTAAGTATGTTACGAGTAAAAAAAAACAGAGGTCATTGTTTTAAAGCACGTAGGTAATGAATTTTATAAAGATATTGCCGAAAACAAAGTGGAAGTTTGCTTTCCACACTAGGTGTCGACTTAAACAAGCAAAAAATACATCTATAAAGAGAAATAATTGAAACTTAAACAAGCAGTTCACCAGTTTCAAAACACCCCCGATGAGGAGCAATCATCTGTGCGCTTTTAGGAACCGCCGTTGTTGAGACGGTGATAAAGGAGACATTTCGCGACTTTGGCATGCGCCGGAATGCCAAAGCTAATTAGCCCGAAATTGCACGCAGCCGTAATTACAGAAGCGGGGGCGCGGGCATCCCCTTCCGCTGAATTCGCTCTGCGGTGCCACGGCCTTATTTAGCTCTCCCACCGGCCCCGCCATTGCACGCCGCGTACCTCCGCATCGTAGGAGGGGGCAGGTTATGTTACGCAGATTAGTTTCGTGCTCTACCAAAACAGGGCGCCGAATCGACCTTTCTCTTTGTCGTCCCGAGAGCGGAAACAACCTTTTGTATCCGGCAAAAAGGCGCTGTTTCCAGCGCATCGTAAGGTGTGGGGGAGCAGCACGCATTTAATTTGCGTTGATTGTGCTTTGCTCATTCGTTTGTAAACATGTGGATTGTGTATGAAAACGGCAAACCCGCGAACGAACAGTAGTTGATGTGTGGGAAAATACGAAATTCCCTTATCTTTGCGTACCCTAAATCCGTCCTGGATAGTCGACCTTCCTGAAGCGTCAGTAGCTGTAGCGCTAATGCGCTGTAATCTCAACACTTGACGTCAGCTTCCCCGTAATGACCACAGGAAAGGCGTTTCACATCTGTTTCACTTTGGTGTCCAGATTGTTGTCCATTTGTAAAGATGTGTTTCCCGTTGTCAGGCCAGTTCGGTTTCACTACCCCGTTGCTTTGTAAGTAGTTTCGGTGCGTACAACGTCCTGCCGCTTTCATAAATTCCATTCCGAAAGAAATAAAAAAAACAGGTAGGCCAACATGCAAGAGGCAACGCGTCCTTTTCACATCAAGAAACTCAACAGCTAGATTCTTCATTGGCCAATAACTTCTTTTCTAAGACTTCTTTGTCGAGGCTAAGTGTTGACGCAGCAAAAATTCTGCAGGACTGTGCCCTGAGTTGACCCTGCAAATGCTAAATATAAAAAAGAGGAATTTGCAGATAAGTTGCGTTGCTTTCTCAAACTTCAACCTACCAAATAGACTGGAGCCAGGACGTCATGTTTTCAAAAAGTAAATGTCGAGTGACTAAACATCAGTTCTGGAACTTGTGGCATTCTCCAGGGAGCCAGCCTCTCCGCAGTCAGCGCCTCCCCCGGCACCAACTTCTGCGACACCAAATTGTTTCGATTCGTTGCACTTTCCACGTCGGCACTGAAGAAACGAGTACTTCCTTTCAAGACTGCTATAAAAAATGTTAACGCTGCAGAACTGAGAGAGCATGGCAATGAATTGTGAGGTGTCACCGTATTCTACAATCAGATGACTGAAGTGTCAGAGGTGCTGTCGTTTTCGCGCATGTCGCACTTCGAACAGACCTGAGTTTCGTCGAACATTTGTGCATTTCTCTGTAAAACTTTGATTGTTTCGTACAAGTTGATGTGCACATTAGACTTTTTACGTATGTACATATGTTCAAAACATGTATTAGTGAAACATTAAGCACATCTTTGTGAATCTACTACATGTGTATATCTTGCTTACGTTTTTTTTTGCACTAGGTGAGCCTATAAGGTATAGTTTTCTCCACATAATTGTATTTAATAAGTATATTTATTATGTGTATTTTATAGTGTGTAGTTTTGCTCTCCTTAATACTTGTATCTTTATTATGTTTATTTCCTTCGCCTGATATGTAGATGCCACTGCTATGTAACGGTTTTCCGGAGCCGGCAAAGCTGCAAAAGCAGCTTTTTGCCTGGAAATCCTTCAAGTTGTTCTGGATACATAAATTCAATTCAATTCAATACGCGCATGTCAGAGGCAGCCCGTTATTTCTCTCAGTCAGAGTTTCGCTCTCAATACCGTCATTTTATCTCGTGACATTTTTTCTTCGAAAACAGGCACGATATTTCACCTTTCCATCGCGCATTTGAAGTTGTGACTCACTGCGTATTTTCGCCGCTTCCCACTCGAGGGAGCGAAGCTGCTTGTTATTTGGAATAAGCAGATAAGCAAAAAAAAGCGGGACTTTAAGCAGTGCTTGCGCTCTGATACTGATGTATCACACCATTTTCCAAAGCAACTACTTTAGAGATCTCTCCCTTCGATCTTTTCTTTTTTGAACTCTTATGTGTGAGAAGTACTCGCACTAAAACAAATACTTCGCCAGCTTTCAGGATCGCTGGGGATAAAGCTTCGTTTTCTTCAAAAGAAACACTGCTAAGATGATCCTTGTCCCTAGCATTCTCCGTGACTTAAATTTATTCCTCCTCTTTCAGGGGAAAAAAGTTGAGGATTTCAACCGAAATGAAACTGGATCATTCCTAGCATCCAAAGCAGAGTAAAAGTATGCAAACCTAGATTCAGGTCAAAATTTGGTGAGGATCCCCGGGGCTTATTAACAAGCTTCGTTATGAGAAAGGTAAACAGACTCACACATACGAGCGATGTTTGTCAGTTTTGCACTTTTTCTTTCCTTTAAATACGCAAAAGCTGAACACGATGAGGGAGATTGAAGCGCCGGAAGTTCGAATTTTGCGGAGATGCATCAAGCAATCTGCAATCAACGCAGTGCGGCGTTTGCTGCATTGAAAAAACTTTGCTTGGGGCGCGTTTTGATATGTGGGTATTGTAGTGAGCTGCAAGGAAATGATGCCTGCGCAATAGTGCCCTTTTGATTTCTGCAATCAAGGCGCAGTGAAATCTATAGTAACCAGAGTTCTCGCGCAACAGCTAAAAAGTAAATCAGGGAGGAAGTTTCTGGTCACGGCGTGAAGTTTTTTATTGCGAAATTGGCGCATGCCCACCCTTCTAGGCTCCCTGCTACTCTTTATTTTTCTTTTTTCTTTCTTTCTTTCTTCCTTTCTTTCTTCCTTTTTTCTTTCTTTTTTCTTGCTTTATTTATTTGTCCCTTCCTTTCTTTTTATTTTCAATTCATATCTTTTTTTTCATTCTTTCTTTTCTTGAGTTTTCTTCGTTCCTTGCAGCATAATGGGTCGAGAGAAGAACTGGCGAGGTGATGAGTAATTGCTGCTCCAAATGAGCGCTCCCAAGGAACTTCTTGGGAAAAAATAAGGCATCTATCAAATACTTAGAGCACTAAATTGAGCTGAGTTTGGTACAAATAACAAAAAAATACCTCGATACCCTGTGAATTTTCCAGCGACGTTTTCCCAGTGGGTAGCTGAATGGATGAGCTAAATCTAATTATTGAGTGCATTTACGATTGGTAACAAGAAAGTGGAAGTAGTTAAGGAGTACATCTATCTCTGTTAAGTAATGAGATTAGGAGCGAGAAATTACAGAGAAAAAAAGCATGGGGTAGAGTGCATTTGGTTCTCGCTCCCAAATTATGACTTTCTGCATACTCCTACTGCTCAGAAATAAAATCATAAATATGAGTCGTTGGAATGGTCATCCATAGGGTTGAAATACTCAGCCAACAGAAAGGCGACAAATTAGACTGTGAACATAGCGAGTGATGGAAAAGAAAATTGCAGGAGTACCACTGAGGGGCAAAAAAAAAATAAGAAAACTCATTCGAGAACAAACATGAGATGAGTATATTTTAGTCGGGATTGAAAAAAAAAATTGACGCAGGCAACTCATGTAATGCAAATTCCTGACAACCAGAGGTCTATTTAATGCAAGATAGAAGAAAAATCTAATTGAGGATTGTCGAGGTTCTGATTAAGTGAAGGAATTGGGAAATTTGTTAGAAAAAATGACACGACACAAGCAGCGCCCGTCCATCACCGCCGCGCGGTTGCTCGCGTGATTCCGACGCCGATGGCTCTCGCGCGTCGGGAGCGGGGGCGGCGGAGCGCGCCGGCGACGTGGTGTGGTTGAGAGTATCGGCCAAACGTTGACGCTAGGAGCGTAAACAATGTTGTGAGGTGGCGGAACCGTCGGCAGGGATGCCACAAACCCACAAACATCGCGAACATCGCAAAATATTGCTCGAGGTTTACCCATCGCAATAGTGCTTTCGCGCCAATAAACTGAGCTGCGGCTGGCACGAAACAGAGATAATGAGAGATGATTGAAAAGGTGTTCGTTATACGGTGCACTCAACTCGACTGATGATGATGACGGTGATAATGATAATAAACTAACACGACAATGCTGATGATATAATATAAAAAACCAGAAGGAAGACTATTATTATTCTACCTTTGTCGTAATAGAACATGACAACGATCAGATATTGCGTCAACTGAACCAAAGAACTTCTTAAGCATTGAGATGCACAAATTTTTGCCTTCGGTTTCAGTGAGGCCAACGGCGTGTCTTTTTCTGCCCGCTAATTGTCACTGAGCAACTGTTTATGTAGTACGCAACTGCTAACAGCAGCTCAAGGCCCCAGGCAGTCCTCGAATTCTTTTCGTTCAGGAAATGAAGCATCAACAATGCAGTTATTAACTACGCTTGCTAACTGCACTCTTTAACTACACTCACTAGCCGCACTCGTCAACTACGGTTACTAACCACACTTACTACGCAGCGAGTACTCCGAAGAGACTTGGCTTTAAACTTGTAATTATTAAGCCGTTCAATATTGCGAGAACTTCATTTTTGGGCGGGCCTATAAGAATCAGAATGGTATAACTAAAAACCATTTTGACGTCATGGGGAAAAAATAAAGAAAACTTAGACATATTGCTCTTTCTGAGGACTTTTTCGCGAGAAACTATTGGCTCCAAAGTCGTTATTTTAGCTTCTCACCCGCTCCACACTCCGTAATGCGCAAGGTTTTCTGCACACATACACATGCCGCGCCAAGAGCAAAATCGGCCGGTAGTGTTTACACTCGGGCTTTTTCATCTCGATCCCCCAGAGTAGAAAAAACAAAAAAAAAATAAGGCGACGAATAGCAGCAAATACCATTCAAGCTTAGGGAATCGCTATCAGGCAGGTTCGGTTCCTTAGCCTCCGGTCTTGTTTTTGTTCCTCATTCGTCGGCCAGGCTCACCACTCGCTTCACGAAGCCCGCGCTGCTGCTTCAGCCTTTATTCCCTCTCTGCCCCAACTGATTTCTCTCTATTCACTTTCCTTTTGTAGCGTTGTTTCAGCCTCTTCTGCAGCGTTTTTGTCCGTAAGCTTGCCGAGACAAGTCCCTAGCTAGAGGTTCTTTCTGGTTTGCCTCCCAGATTGCTTTCTCGGAGCGACAGCGTTCGCGCTTGTTCCGCTGCCCTGGTTTTTCTCTTTTTTCTGATCGGTCGCGCGCGCGTTTGTTTCGCCCTCGAGCCAAATCAAGCCAAGCCAAGCTTGCTCGCGCGGCTGCTCCCATCTATGCAAAACAGAGCGGCCTGCACTGGTGTAGGCGATTAAGACCAGTTCCTCCGTTCGTTGCGCGGTGTTGTCGGAGCATACCCATGTCTTCGCTGATTTCCTTCTTCTGTGAGGCACTGTATTTTTCGTATTTTTTCAGTGTTGCTGCTCTTTTCTCTTTTTTTTAGTCTGCTCCCCTCGTGGAATAAAGACGCTCATCTCCCTTCCACGACTGTGTAGCTACTGTGCGGAATTTTTCGCTTCTCACTTGCCGGGCTTTTACCACCTCTTGCCTGCTTCGCTGGTACGCCAGCCTTTTTCTCATTTTTCTGATAGTCTTGCACCTTTAACGTGCTATCTTCTTTTTTCAGGTGCTGCTTGATGTCCTTGTTAATGTCTGGCTTTCTTGGATGCACCCCTTCTTTTCTCTCAGCTAAAAAAAAAATAAACGCTAGTTTCCGCGATAAGGTGCTTCGCTTCAGCACTCACGGAATGGAACTTGCGCTGTTGTTGTAAGTACCATTACAAATAAAGAAAATAGGTAAGAAATACGTCTGCTTTGGCTTTACTTCGTCCAGTCTGGAAAGGTTTGGTACAGCTTGATTTGATTTGATTCGATTCAATTAGATTAGATTCAATTTGATTCTATTCGATTTTGTTCGGTTCGGTTTGGTTCGCTTTGGTTTTATTTGGTTGAATTGGTTCAGTTCGGCTTAACTTGGTTTGATTTTGCTTGATTTGATTTCGTGCGGTTCGATTTGATTTGGTTTGTTTTTTTCGTCTTGTTTGAACAGGTTTTAGACCAGTAGTTTATTAAGTGTAGATTCCTTATTAAATTTTTTTTTTCAGATCAGCGTTTCTGAGTGTCCAAGAGGATGAGTTGGCGCTTCGAGATGTTCTGTTTTGCGGTATTACATGGATTCTGTCTTGCACGGACGAAATCACAATTTAATCATACCGACCACGCGAAATGCCATGGCACAAAGAAAACTTTCCCCTAAATGAATTATAAAACGCAAGTATGAGCGAAGATACTTGCTGTGCACGAGGAAGTAATGGTGCTAAAGTAAAATTGCTTTAGCTTGGCAAGTTGGTTTTAGGAGATGATGTACGCAGATTGAACAAGACGAGGACGTGGAAATGAAAGCACGCACACGCCGCTCAAATACGGGGGACCAACGGACACAGGTAACAACCGACGCAGCAAAAATAAGAAAAAGAAAGCAAACCGAATTTGTTAATTAGCGTGGAGAACAAATTGGTTAACCCATATTTCTGCTGGACGAATACTGGTCCACTTCTAATTATTTTTTACTCCTCATAAATTTTGTTCATGTCTTTTCGTTTATGCCGCGACCAGCCGTTCTTAAGAATTAAAAATTTTGATGAAGGAGACGTGTGCGAGAATAGCGAAATCTCTCCTGATGCCCCCGTGTCGTTCATTTCTTCTACATTTTTAATAATGTTTCTTGTGGCCTGCACGCTAGCCATACTTGGCCACGAGCAGACGAGCTCCTATAACGGAATGTTTTATGAGCCTCGCCATAGCTGAAAGACAACCATAGTACGTTTAAAATTTTTATATATATCACACCTTGTGCCGTACGCTCCTCCTTCATAAATTTATTTTGTGTACACCTAAGCTTTGGTGTGCTTCACTATGCGGAGAGGGTCACAGTCATTACGATTAAATTTTTTGTTAGCCTTTCAATGCACAGGCAGCGAAAATGTCGAATAAAAGTTATCAATTTTAAAATTTTCCGCGTCGTTGCTGCCTACAAAGCTGCAATGTGAAAAAAAGAACGCTAGACATGTTCAGAAATATTTAATTTCTGCATAAATAAACTTAACGAATTATGATCATTTCTGCACATTTTAGTACTGTGAAATTGCTCGCACGCATTCGGGCTCATACCTTGAAAACAGGACACGAAAAACACATCAAACAATGAAACAGCGCACGCCATAACAGCACACGCAAAGCGAAAAAACAGTATAGAGAAAACAAAGCATAGGCAAAAAAAACAGAATATCCACAAAAAAGCACAGGGCCACAGTAACACTGCGACAAAACTGCGTGGCGCAACGAGTAATGAGTGTGCAACAGACCGGATTAGCGAAAAAAATTAAAGGGCAAAAAGAAAACGGGCGAAAAATTACTGAATTTTGCAAGGCATACATTTCTAAGTGCTTGTTGACTGCATTCCCCTTCTTGCGAATGGCGCCGTTAGTTTCCTTTCCAGGACACACAAGCTGCCCACGCCTGTCTTGAGCAGACCTGTACGAACGCGCATTTCACGACGCACCGGCACTGTTTGTTTCTGCCACACGTGCAATCATAGTTTCTTGGCGAGCTCCACACCGAAAGGTGCTACACCTGCTGAAATTTCCGAAAATCTCATTAGTGCTCTTTGGTTCATGCGCATGCAGCTTGCAATGTCAAAGACCGATACCTACGAAGCCGTTGGTGTGCGGGTTGCATACAGCCAACAATCGGCTATGAGCATACAGTGGCTGCAATGTTCAGTCGTGGCTTTTTGCTGTGCTTTCTCGCAAGAGTTACCCGCTAATTTATTTCGCTATAGAGACCTATTACACGCTCTTAAGCTCATCCAGCAAATGCTGCACCATTCTGTGCTGAGCTGTTTGGTCGGAGTGCTGTGTCGTTCCTGTGCATGTGTTGTTTTTGCACCGCGCTATTTTTCCGGTGTACTGTTTTGATGCGTGCTGTTTTGTCCTCGAGCCCTCATGATTGTTTTATCATGTGCCTATGCTGCAGAACACTCGTGAAAATTTCAGGTTGTTTTGCCTTTAGCGGCAGCTTTTGTAGTGAATTATTTTCAAGGAGGCCTCCTGATCCTCTGATAGCTGACTCTGACACTTTTTATAATAAATTTATCAGGAAGTGCTGCAATTAGAATTCTCTGAAGAATTTTCAATGGCAGAACGATTCCCATCTTTGCAGTATGTCTCCTACTTGATGAACAGTGGATAACAGAGTGAAGCGTGGCTGGGCTATGCACGCTGGTAGCACTTTCGAACATATCATTAATCTGAATGCTTCCAGTTTGAGCTCGGTAGGTGAATTTAAGGAACCGACAGGATGGTTACCACGGGTTAACACGTGGTTGAGCGACAGCTGTTAAGGTACATACTTTACGATGTATTGTCGTAAAGAACATGAGAGCAACCTCACATCTGCATAGTTCTAGGGCACTCTTTTTAATTTTCCACACATAGTTGTTTTTCGTCAAGGCCTACTCTCCAGTTTGCCGCTCTAGAAGCTCAGCGCCGCCATTGATCCTTTCCTCGGGCGGCGCGTTTCGCAGGAGCTCTAGGAGATGGACCGTGCTACATTCCTCCGCTCTCACCTCAACGTTCATCCTCCTTGCACGGTACCCACGTTCCGGATGGTTAACGTGGTGCGTCTTCCTACACTCTGCCGTACCCTCCTTCCACAACACTCCTTAGAAACCCAGGTGGTCGAAATTTCCGGAGCCCTTCACTACGGTGTCTCTCATAGCCTGAAAGGCAAACAGCGCAAATACGAAGACCGGAGCAGAATAAACACAGGATGAGCGTTGATCCTGTTTGTTGAATGGGAATGTAAATTGTATACCCAAAAAGCACCGCTCGCCCTGTGTTTCTTCTGCTCTGATCTTCGTCTTTGCGCTTTATGACTTTCTATATGTACCACCAACTCGTCCGTTTGGCTATCATAGCCTGAGTCGTTTTGGGATGTTAAACTCTGGTAAATCATAAATCACTGCTAGGGTAACTGCCGCCCAGTTGTTGCCCATGGCAACTGCGGACCGGGTGCGCGTTCTCACGTTCTCGTCATACCCTCCTCCTTCCAAGGTAATCATCCTCCGGTTGGGGATTACTCCGCTTCCGCCCCATCCTCCTCCTTCCCCGCTAACCACCTCCCGGCCGATTACCGTTGCAACCATCCTCTGGTTACGCTTTTCTACGCTCTCGCCATAAAACCTGATTCCTCCTCGTCGTTCCGAGGGAACTACCCTCCGGGTGGTTTCCGTTCCAACCGTCCACCGGTAGCGCCTTCTTACGCTTACGCTCTCGCCATGCCGTGCGGAGGTTGGAGATTCCTCCGTCCTAATTACACTTTCCTCCTTCCACGGCAACTACCCTCTGGATGGTTCCTGCGGTACCCACCCAGATTTCTCCGCTCACGTCATCTCTCTATCCTTGCAAGGTAATCGCCGTCCGAGTGGTTCCCATGGCAACGCGCCAACTGGTTACGCCGACGACTGCTACGACATACTACGGCTACTACTACGACGTGAAACCCAGGAACGGGCCCTTAGCAGCTGCCGCTGTGAAACGGCGATAGCGTTCAGAAAAATAATTTAACGACAAGGTGAAAAGTGGGTTTGTTTGGTGCATGATCTTGGGGCGAGAAACGGCGCTTACGCGATTCGGATGAGACTGGAGAAGACACGGTGCTTTCTAACAGCCACAATTTAGTTCACGTTCGTCAGTTATATACCTCTATATTCAGCAGGAAAGGTTCTGTCTCGTGTGAGCGCTGTTTTTAGCCCAGAATGTGTTCAGAAAGCTCGTCTTGCGCAACTAGGGTTCTGCAGTACTCCGACGCAACTACTCGTCCAATCGCGGCAGATAACAGATCCCTAAAACGCCGGCGCATCACAAGCCAATTTCAATACAACAACGACTTATGCACCCTATTGCCTCAAGACAGAAACAATCCGCTAATTCACGTAGGACTTCCACTTTTCAAAGTATGATGGTGCTACTCCTATGCGCCTTCCAACAACAAAACGACTGCAGGGCGTCGCCACTAATGCGATCATCTTAATGAGAAAGTAGAAAGAGGGGTTTATACTATTGTTACTTTTAACAACTTTCAGCAGCATCTACCATGCGCTGTGTTCAGTTTCTTATAATCTGTGCCTTACCGACAACACGTATAGTTGTAAAATTTGAATGGCAGAGACAACTACACGTACGGACGCTTTATAGTTCGTTTACAGACGCGAAATGATGCAGGGAAGTTTTGCGAACAAAATACAAACAACAGGTTTGAAGCAGCCACTCACACTTATACGATGTAGGTAATAGCGGCTCTACTGTTCCCCTCTTCCAAACCATCAAGTGAGATGCCTACTGAACTGGCCAAAAGTTTCACAACCTAAGCTCAAGTTTCACACAGCGTAATAGTGCTGCTTGGGAGCAGAAAGACAAAGTCCCGGATGGCGTAAAAGAGAAGGTTTAAACGAACACAGCGTGAATAACCCGTGGATAAGGCTTTAACATCCCTTTGTTTTGCTACGTCTATGAAGGTCGTGGCAGGCCAGCTTGGGTGGAGATTTGTTTGACAGGGTGGAGACAAGGTGTGATAGCACACTATGAAATAACAAATATACGGCGCCCACAATCAGGTAAGACATGCCTTTCCAAAAGAGGACCGAGGGCTCCATAACGTTCTACGAGTATCCGCGCGCTTCGTTTCCTGATTTGCCGCCGCCTTAATTATCCCCTCGCTTACGTTAGTGATTCTGCAATCATGATACTCGCCTCGAGCATCGCTTGGTTGGCTATCTTCGTTAGCTGGTGGAACGGCAAGGGTCATTTAAAAACAGGTCCTTACTTTCCTTGGCCGTGTGACCGGCTTCTTTGAGGTGAAATGCTTGAGAAAAAGAGTCTTGATCCCGTATTGCAAGACCGAACACGTTAGCCATGGAGATGATTGACGAAGTTGACCTTTTGCCACGAAAATCAAATCATTGCCAACGCAAACTAATTCTGCGAAATGGTTTGGGAAGGAACGTATATACCGACAACTTTGCAGATATTCTTAGCTACTGAACTTTTCCTAAACTGTGTGCGCTCAGAAAAAAAATTCACCTTTAATTGGGGATGTATGAGAAGAGATCGGTGGAAAAATTGTTTTGAGAGAAAATTTACCGGAATCGAATAACGGACAGATACGGCGAATTCTTTTTAGCTCAATCACCGTAACGTCTAACCGACCAAAAGAGTACAATAAACAGATGAACACTTCCATTAACAAATGAGGTTTTGTCGGTTGCTCTCTAAGGCTACGATCTCAGTATCGTGCAGAGGAACTCCCATGGGATTCAAAGAAAACAAGGATGTTATCTGAGACTTCTTTAGTGAACCCTCTTGCCTCCGTGGACGGGGCATCCTTGCGCTTTCCTCAAAATTTGTCTCACTTCCAGACGAATTTATTGTTTTTTAGAGAACACTCTCTCAGAGACAGAGGAAGCGAAAACAAATCTTAGTTTCCCCGGGTTCTCTCAGAGCGAAGTATAGCGTCCACCGTTTATCCGCTGCTCCGCCACGTCGCCACCGCACAAACACGGACACATACACGTCGTGTTTACAATATGACGTCAGTATGAAGTTAGTGTCACGTTTCGCCTCCCCACGGAGATTTCCGGGGATTTCTTCTCCCGCAATCTTTTCAATTCGTTAAAAAAAACGGGCTCATCTTTATACGGCGCAGTTTGTCGTTTCGGAAGCTGGACAGATTCGTTTTTGTACACGTAGCGATCTTCTGCTTTCTACAGATATCTCAAACGTCCGCAACAGTTTTAAAGAATAAAGCGCACCACCGCAAACGATTTCCTTCTCCTCGAACGGTGTTTACGATCCGTCCGGCTTTAGACAGCTTTGAGCCGTGCGGCAAATACACTGAAGGAAAAATACGAACACTAAATACGCGAGGGCGTTTGTTGCTGACATAACAGATAGTTGGGCTGTTCGAGAAATCCCGATGTATGCGTAATGAAATTATTATTGATCGCCGAGCGTCAACTGTCGAAGGCAAATACACCGGTTTGTTGGAGGATCCAAAAGATGAGGAACACGATAAACATCTCTATAGAGTAACATTCATTCATCTTCTTTGCGGAGCAGCTTTAATCAGTTGCTTTTATATTTCACACAGAATGGATGAAGCAAGACGAGAAGCTTAAGAACACTTTTCAATGCGAAGAAGTCAATTATATTGAGTACGAAATGAGTGGTGCGGTCAGTAACAAGGCCTTTAACTAATCCTCTCTTTATTTGAAGAAATCATTACTGTGTAGCAGGTGGCATCTCAAGATCGAATAGAACACGAGCGTAGCCCAATTGTTTTACAAAGAATAGACTTAGTAGCGCTCACTGAGTTTAAAGATTCTAAACAGAAACAGCACTGCTCGAGAATAAAAGAGAAAATACACATAAAATACTCGTCAGAACTGCTCCAAAGGTCCAACATTAACGCAAGTGTTTTATGTGCAGCCTTTCTTTTTTTGTTCTTGTGGTCGTGAATGAGAGCAGCGGAGATTTCTTACGTCAGCGTTTTCCTTAATTTTTTTTTGTAAGAGTAAGTTTATGCGGATTCACTCCGCCGCATTGCGGTGAACAAATGGCGAAGTATATTTTCCCATGATATCAAACATGCCGACAAGAATTGTGTTATCAAATTCTGATAACGTTTAACGACACGGTGTTAGATGTAACGACGCTTAATGCGAAAGCAATGATCCAGTGTCAGAAAGCTATAGACGTGGAACCTTCCTTACTATTCAAGAGTGCTAATTCAATGAATTGAATGAATGCTGTTCTGAGGTGCATTAATCATGAAACTAATTGAACGTTTACTAAGTAGGAGGTTTCGCTCTACTGTTGTCTACCCGAGTGTCTACGGCGAAATATCGAAGCCGACGACTGATTATAATCTTATTACCCTTGTACTGAGTATTTTAAAAAACTCACAATCCACAGTGACGGTTGTAAGTGCTGTAAAAGGCAGTTCATGCTAACCAGTGATAAGGTACGCGCGCTCCACCAACTTCACCAAGGTGTGCCGCTGTTACACGGCCAGATTTGACAGCCGTATTGGCGGTTATTTTCTTTGCGAATTCTTGAAAAGCATTTTGCCGCAGGCCAGGCGAGCAGGGAGAGTATGATGTCAAAGCTTGGAGACCGTTGGTATACAAATGAGATTGCGCAAGGTCGCGTCTCACACCCACATGAATTTTTTGCGGATAGATTAGAATACGCGTGGTGCAAAATTAGCCTTATCAAACAGTTTACCTGACATGCATAGTGTGTGGTGTGCGGGGATTCAACGTCTCGAGGCGACGCATGGGGGCTACGAGACACGACGCAGTGGAGAGGTCCCGAATAATTAAGACCACCTGGGTTTCTTTAATCCTCACTGAAATCGCACACCGCACGGTTGTTCTAGCGATTTGCTTCGATCGAAATGCGGCAGCCGCATCCGCGATTCGATCCAACCACCTTGAGGCCGGGGCAAGCGAACGCCAAAACCACCGAGCCACCACGACAGGTAAATCAAGAAAATTACGTAGGCAAGTTACGTTCTTTCTCTTAATTTTCGTCTGTGGTTTTCTTTAGATTGCCACTACACGCAAAACAAATGTTGACGCTTCTTGTGTTTGTGTCAATATTCTGCTTTTGCTTTTATAATGCAATGAAAATTAGTGTTTCAGTCATTTAACGTGTCGCAAAAGTTTTCGATCGGCTATATCTTTTTTTTCTCATTTTGCGTGGTTATGCGCGAAATATTATTTTATCTCTGCGCAGCTGTATTACCTTTGTGTTTTTTTTCAGCTTCATGTTTCACAGTCAAATTCACTTGATCGACTATTAAGAAAAATGCAAAAAAATCCTTACCTTTTAAATTTAGAGCGTCATTCTGAAAGCTGAAAACAATGAAGGGCAACTCGACAGATATTCACAAAAATAAAAAAAATAATCTCAGCAGTACAAAGAACGCACTCAAAGTTCAGCGGCAATTTTACTCTGCCTGGCGCGCCAAAAGGTTCTGCAGCTAGTGCGTGTTTCACTAGGCTCGGAACTCGCTAGGCGCACTCCTACTCCTGCCTTTCTTGCGTTGGGCTGGAAAGGTCAACGTTGTTCACCAATTAATGGGAACTGTACTGTGTTCTGCCGAAAAGAATCATAAGCTGAGCTGCACTGATTTGAAATCTCTCAGTTAGTTCAGCACTCACCGACTCACCTGTCTCTACGGGGGCTGTTCTATTTTTCGACACAAGTTCGTACTAAAAATGAACGTTTCATTTCCCCTATATTCTTCACCTTGGCATTTTTCTTCGTGAAAAGTCTATATTTTCATTATCTCGTTCCTTCCGACCTTACTATATATCGCCATATTACGTTCCGGCCTGTATTCTCGTTGCTTTTATTTTTTAGCTCGTTTTAAGACGGTACCAATTTTACAGGAAACCGCTTGACAGCCATCTGGAAGTGCTTGAAAATCTACTGCCTCATCAAAAGAGGAATTAAGTTGAATAGTGTGCCGACCTCGGCCCGTGCACCGTAAAAAAAATGCTTAAAAAATAAACGAACCAAACTGTAACAAAATAAATAGAAAAACTCCGGCATCCACTGAAGCAGTGTCTCCGAACCTTGTAAACTGCTGCTAGATTTCTTGTGGTAAGCTGAATGATTGCAGGGTCGTAAAAACCTGCCTTCGAGCTCCCAAGCGCACACCTACGCGGCGGCCGCACCCAGCAATATACGTTAGAAGGAAGCGAGACCCAAGCGAACACCGCAGCAAGGAATGAAGAAAAACAGAAAGAAAACACGCACTGACTCAAAGAGTTGGCATCCAATCAGTTTACACCTCGAAGGAACACACCGTGGTTTCCGTGTTGAATTCCTCGCAGTAGTCGATTTTTTTTTTGTTAATATCGGTCAAAGACATTAAGCCCTGCCCACAGTTGACCTGGCAAATTATAACGGGGAAGGAATGCGAGTTTAGATTCCTAAAAAAAATGCAGTCTGAATCGCTTCCGTGAAACGTATCTGCTGCAGAATGCCTTTCAAGACTTCCCCCTTGTGCGGTAATTTTTCTCATAAATGCTTCATAAAGTTCATAAGTGCGACAGAGAACAAAACAGCGTCTAAGACAAATATTTTTGTAACCTTATTGAACAAAACCGTTGTCCTGCCTTCAACAATAAAATTTATATGTAAAATAAATTATGCTCGCAATGCACGTCGAATATTTATGAACAAGCTGCATTTGTGGTGGGAGGTCCACATTTAATGGAGTCCCGGTAGCCACGGCTGGTGAGCCGGCGGGGCGGACTGTCGACGTTACTGGCGAGGCCGGTTGCCGAAAGCATTTTCAGTTGCACGAGCGAGAAGTTCTGGTCTTCGCGAGGCAGGTCACGCCAACTTAATCTTCATCAGCACCGCTACAGATGCTCCCCCCCCCCCCCCCGCCCTAGCGCGGTGCGCGATAAAGGAAAAAAAAGACGGTATGTACAAGTTTGTACAGGTGGGTCAAGTTCAGCACACAGTTAGGTTCGAAGGCCGCCGGGCGGGTGAAGTCGAGGAAAAGGAGGCGAGCTAGGCGTGCTGCAGTCGGGAGGTCTACTGGTGGGGCCGCCAGTTGGGTTGAAGCGGGCCGGAAAATGTCAATGCAGAAAATGCACCCGCGGCGGGAGTTACGGGCGATATGGGCTTTGCGCTGGCCCGGTGGGTGCAGACGAAGGGATGGCGTGCGGAAACCTCTGCCGTAGAAGAAGAGGGGATGCCTCAGCCGCTGGCGACGGTGAAACGACTGCACACGACACTGGGCTGGAGGTCTGCTGCGTGGGACTCGGGCTGCCGTGTAGGAAGTGGTCGAAGTGGTTGACGAGGTGGAGTGGCTTTATTCAAAAACGAGCTCACTATGGCAGTAGGACGGGTGGCTGGGGGCACAAGAAGCAAGTCCGGGGAGGAGTTGTAGGAATGGCAAGCATACGGTAGGGCTGTCTCGTCTGTCGCGGAGGCACAGGCACTGGTGAAGGCGCCAGGTGGGCAGGGATACGTGGCAGGCGTTGCGGGTGGCGCGTGAGGCGCGACAAGGCCCTGGGGTTGCGTGCATGCGGGCCTCGCGACAGGAATGACAGTTATGCTCACTGTGGTTGGGATTGAGAGAGCAGGCCAACGTGGGACTTGAAGAGAGTCTGGGCCAACGTCGAGAGAGGGTGTTGCTGGTGATGGCCCAAGGGCAGGTGCCATAGCTGGGGAGCAGGGCTGGGCAGGAGGTGCACAGGGACGGGAGATCGCAGGTGGATGGCCGTCCGTAGGGACCATTACAGCAAGCTTGAGAGAGATCAGGGTGTAGTTTGAGGCATCTGGCGCAGAAGGTTGGCAAGAGACTGGCGCGTCCTCGCGTGGCACTTGCCGAACCGTGGGTGAGGGCACATACGGTGGCGGCGATAGTGGAGAGACCGGTGTGGGGAGGGGCGCCGACGTAGGAGCGGGCGGAGGGAAAGCCGAAACAGCTCGGGTAGAGAATGCGGCCAGGGGTGGTGGGTCGAGTGGCGCCGCAGCTTCTGAGTCGGGAACAGGAGCGCAGAGAGGCAGCGGGAGCTCCAAGCCAAAATATGCTGTCAGGCCCTTCTTGAAATCGGCGTATATGTCGGGGCCAGGAGGCAGCAACAGTTGCTGTGCCAGGAGACCAGAAGGGAGTTCGCGGCTGGCATGCTGATAGCGCAGCAGCTGGCTGGACGCGTTGTTGACATGGAAGTGCCAGTTCAGCAGCGCCAGCCACAAAACGGGTTCCCTGGCATAAAACGCGGGGAGGCCGGGCAGCCGAGGTAGGAAGGGGCGCTGATACGGCTGCAGGAGCTCACCTGATGTGATGGGAGGTGCGTATATGACGATTAAAAGCTGCCGAATGCCGGGTGCGAACAGCGGGCGTGCAGTGGCAAGGCCAAGTGGAGAGACAGGACGGGAAGAAGCGCAGAGCTGGTGGGAGCGGCGTTGCGTGCGTCGAGGCTGTCGTCCGGTGTCACCAGATGTGGTGGGAGGTCCGCATTTGTTGGAGTCCCGGTAGCCGCGGCTGGTGAGCCGGCGGAGCGGGCTGTCGACGTTGCTGGCGAGGCCGGTTTATAATAATAATAATTGGTTTTGGGGGAAAGGAAATGGCGCAGTATCTGTCTCGTATATCGTTGGAAACATGAACCGCGCCGTAAGGAAAAGGATAAAGAAGGGAGTGAAAGAAGAAAGATGTGCCGTAGTGGAGGGCTCCGGAATAGTTTAGACCACCTGGGGATCTTTAACGTGCACTGACATCGCACAGCACGCGGGCGCCTTAGCGTTTTTCCTCCATAAAAATGCAGCCGCCGCGGTCGAAAGCGTTTGCTGATGCACGAACGAGAGCTTCTGGTTTGCGCGAGGCAGGTCACGCCAACTTCATCTTAATCAGCGCCGCTGGCGATGCCAGCGCCGCTACATATTGTTCAATGATCGTCTTCTGTAATGCCGGACTGCAAGGTGCGTTTCTTACAGATATACTTGAACAAAATATAGCGAACGATGCTCTTCCGCAGCGGCCTCAAGTTCTACAATCATTGCTTCATACACTTTGCGAACTGCAGCATACTCAAACCCAACACATTGCGTCAAGCTACAAAAAAAGACTGCTGCATAAAGCTCAAGTAAGCGGTGTCATCAAGGTCATCACGGCGTCACCGAAAGTCAGAAAGCACGCATAAAAAAATAAATAAAAATGCGACCTGAAACACTGAGAAAGAAATATTTAGTAATGCGGCACAGAGTAAGGCTCTTTCAAATGAGAGATCGATGCTCTAGTTGAAAGCATGTTTTCTCTTCGTTTTTTTTTCACTAAAAGTTCACTTCGATGGATCAGAGCTTTTTGTCATGTGAAAAGGCCGGTCTGCGGGATAATTAATCTCAGTCTTAATGTAGCTCGTTCTGTATTTCCGCAGAAGATAATGTAGATAAATGTTTGCACCTCAATCCAATCAGTTGCTGTATTCAAATCAAGACAGGGTTAAGGAATTTGCACTCCAGCGGGTACGTTAGAGTACACAAGGACTCAGCTGACAAGAGTATCTTAAGGGCGATGTTTTGTAGAGGCTGAGAGATTTTCAGCTACGTTCAAATGAACTAATAGTGCTTTCTTTGTGAACCTTCGACGAGAGAAAAAAAACAATTTTTTGTCCGCGACATTCTTTTACATCTCTCTATAACGGCTGAGTTTGGTTTGTTGCATACTTTTGACTGCGGTAATGGCGATTTGAATGTATGTTACCGGTGTTTTTTCTTTGATATTTGATTTTAGGAATGCAATTGTGCTCAGCATATATAATAAATGCCGATATGCAGTCCAGAAGGCTATAACGTGTTTAAAATTTCAAATTTTGCGCTTTGCGTATTATCAATACTTACGGACTATGCAGCATTTTTCTTGGCAGTAGCGCCCTATACAGCATGAACTGCCCCAATGCAATTTTTTGTAGTAGGTGCGGACAATGTACCCGGTGCAAAAAATCTTGTTAAAAAATTAGGTTCACCCAAAATAGAGCCCTGCACGTTATACAATAGGAGTGGATTGTTTTACCTGTAAATGTGTGGTTCTGTTGAGAAAAAAACAGTTCTTAACATAACATGTAGGTCGTCGACTTCACGGTGTTTTTTTTTTAATTCCTTGTTCGCGCTTCCCACTTTTATAGGTATACGTACCAACTAGCCTGAACTTAAATTCCACTGATAAACATCGAACAGGCCAGAAGGAGTGGCCAAGTGTCTGTGCACACGAAACTCTTCAAGCGCAAGCGTGGCTTGCCCTTGGTTAGCACATTCTTGTCGGTTGACGATTTTTTGCAAGCACTAGAGATCCGGCTAAACCCATACAGAATTCTTGCGTATGAAGAGCGTCCTGAGACATTAGCGTCAGATTCATGAAACTTCTGAAAGTAGCACTAGTTTCACCCATCTAGATAGGCATCAATGTCAGCGCCGCAGGCGCTGCTATTTCAGTTTTTACTACATTTTGTGCGTCAATGTTTTCCACATTGTCAAACGCGCAGTGCATCTGTCCTGGCCCGAACAGACGAGTATGGGGTTCGCACAAGCACTAGCATCCCCACAGTGGAGCACTGGCAGCCGGTGTCCATTACTCTCAACACAAATACGCCTATATGGGAGTAAAAATGGGAGTAAGTTGTCTTCTAGCGGTTATCTTTAAGGAAGTCCACTTGAGGACAGCTTACTCTTTTTTTACTTCTTTGTGTTTAGAGTGAAAAGGGCGCAGTTAAAAGTCGCTGAATCAGTAGATGCAATTGTCACGACTGCAAGGCATCATTCACTCAGATATAGAAGTAATTATAAACGGGCTGGAGCGAATAATTACAGCTATTTATTGTACTGTAGGAGTGCCCTGAAAGACTTCGTCAGAAACAAGACTTATCATGTCACAAATAAAAAAACAACTGAAGCAATAGTAGAGCTGGTAAATGGTGCAATCTGCACCAGTGATAAATGATAGGAACTGAAATGAACACATTAGAAGCGTGCGGTAGCTGAGCTCGCAGAACTCTTAAAGCCAACGAAAAAGACAGGTTGCATTCAGACAGAGCCATATCGGCAGATTCGCGGGTGGTACTTCTCGGCTCCGGTCTGTCCTCTGGCTCTGAGACACTGACTCCTCGCTCTTGCGTAAGCGCGTTGCCGCTAAGACGCAAGAAGGGAAACATTCGAAGCTCTCGCTGGGCGCCAGAGATTAAAGGAAGGCCTCTCGATGTCTTGAGTCTTCTAATAATGAACTGACCGACAACACAGGGCGCTTCTGATAAGCGCAGTTCGCGGGAGACGCTGTTTATTACGCAAGGACTCCGGCGCAGCAGTCACTAGTCATCCTCGTAAAAGCACACCACACCCCTGGACAAAACATAGTGCTGCAAAAAAGAAGGCGCGCATTCGATCCTGAAGAAACTACGTGAGTGCGACCCTCCAGGGATGCTGAGTTGCTTCGCAAGCGCAATAAACCGGCAGATGCGGAAACGGAAGCAATGTTAAAGGGTCTCGCAAGTAATGCGAGTTTATTCTATTCCTTCGTTTTTTATTTTGCAAGAAAGCAAACCTGAGGGAAAGTTGAAAGCACCTCGTCAATGCGCTGCACTGCACGGCTAAAAGTCCGGGTATTTGAAAAAAGTTATCCTTTTCTGACGTCAGTTTTGACATAGACAACGTTAGTTCTCACCTAAATGGTGGCAGCTGTGACAAGGTCGAGTTTTACTTGTATGAAATGCTTTTATCCCAATTCTCGGCAAACTGAAGCGAGCACCTTCCGAGCCTAAAGCAACACCTAGCCGGAACATTTCGAACTTTTTCGTATGACACGTAGACAGCTGAAAAAAAAAAACATTTATCATAATTACGGCCCCCAGTGGGATCGAGCCAGTGCCGTCGCAAACAGAGCAGCTTCGTTTTTTGATCTTAAGCCAGAGTTTTGTGCCAATTATAGACAAAAGCCCTCGGTTATTTTACCTTCAATCGTGTTGTGCTTTCTGCTGAAATAGAAACAACATTGAAGGGAAGAAAACCTGGTATGTGAATGCTTATTTAGAAAGGAATAAGACAAAATATTGTCCGATTTCGTTTGTGAGTTATACTTACAAATAACCAGTACTGTCTGAACTGTTAGCGTTGTTATGCTGCCCGTCGGATCTATTTGATGTTGTACTGCTGGTAACTGCATGTTGGTTTCCTGTTATGCTGGCTAAAATCTGTACTTGTGAGGTAGTACGCATCTGTCAGGCACTGTATGAAACTCGGGAGAAATTAACTCGAAAATAATTAACTACCAATTACTTGCTTGTGGTTTAGATAAAGCTTTGTTTTGTTTTGGAAAATGTGCGCTTAAGTAAAAAAAGGTTTTCATAAAAATAACTGCTTCCACAGCAATACTTTGTTTTCATATTTAGTACTACTTAAAAACACCTAAATATAGATAAAAATTCTGATTTCATGCAGTAAAAACGGCACCATTTTCTATTCTGGCATGCGTAATTCTTCCGGTATTCTAGTTGTTGCGTATGCACTGGAAGCAAATAGTATCCCTGACTCTCACTCAAACACCTGTACTTTGCAGGCGGGCTTTCAGACTGTTGTAATGGAGAGGCATTAATGAAGTGTAAATTGCAGCTCAGGAACTACCCTTTAGCCCTTTCATGATATACGAGGAAGGTAGCGACTAAGCGCACCCCATACGAACCAACAAAATGTTTCGTGAATGTCAAACTCGATCCAGTCTCCACCTGCCCTTTGGAACGTTTGCGCGATTGTCTGGCGCTGGCTATGACGATTGTTAACGTATCACGAGGGGGCCAGCCCCCGAACTTACATAAGTACAAACAGCTTTTTTTTAAAATACGCCCTCCGATTCAAATGCTCAAGCAGTAGCTTACGCAACTCGCAACACTTTCCAGTCATACAGAGTGTATATTTCTCTTTTGTACTCTTCAAACATTCCTGGCGCCTTCAGATCAAGGGGAATTTCAGGTGAAACTTTATTTGCAGAGTCAGTTAAGTGGGCAGGTTTTTTTTTTCTTTTATTAAGCGCACGCGTTTTCTCTTTTCCTTAGTTCTGGGCCTTTGCTCTTGTGGCCACACTAAGTGCCTGTCTACGTGGTTGCACTGTCGTGTATAAGCTCCAATTTATCCTTTTTCAACGGACCTCTGTGCCTTCCTTACTCTCCTCTCTTTTTGTATCTTTCTCTGACTATTGTGTAAATGCGCGGCAGGTGAGGAGGCGCTATCGATCACAACACGTCCACACAGTGGCGTGTTGATCTGTCAATATAACAAGCTTTCCTTATAACTTTGTGCCTCGCAGGGTTCCTTTTTTTTTCATTTCCACACGGAGCAGCCTTGACAAACGCAGCACTCATCTAAGTCGCCAGAAAAAGAAGCTGTCTTTCTAGCTTCTAGAAAATTCGTCGCCTGCGGCCTGCCGAATGAAATCCCACCAAGCAGCACACGTGACCCCGCGGCCTTGGTTGCCCCCGGGGCAAATCTCTGCTTTCTTGTTCCTGCTGCGAGGCTGTCAGCAGTCAGCCAAGCAACGCAAGCGCGGGCACCCGCTACCCACATCCTCAACCCTCCCCCCCCCCCCCCCCCCCGACGCCACCGCTGTGTGTTATTCCGCGACAGCCAGCAAGATCGGCGCAAGCGAACGAAGAGCTCAGAGCGGGCCCAGAAAGAAAGTGCTTAACTGCAAATGGCCTCCTTTATAGCGTCTCTGGGCGGCGATCGCGGAAGGGAGCCCCCTCATATCGTTCTTTCGCTCACCTGGCTTTACCTTGACGCTTTCGTTTTCCTTGCTGCGTATTTTCTGCTGTTGTCCAATCAGAATTCTCGCCCCATTCGCCCGCCAGCGCCTGGTTGTTAGGTTTTGCTGAGCTACATTTCCACGTGCGTGTGGCCATGCCTTCTTTTGCTGCAGTTTTGGCAACGAAGCACATCCGCCTCTTTCTTCTTCACATTTTTCTCTCTTTTTTTTCTGCCGCTCACCTCCCCCCCCCCCTCCCTCCCTGCACTGTAATTTTCTCAGATCCAATCGGCCTTCCAACGTTCCTTCTTCACAGACCCGCTACACAGCACCGTGCCATCAGAGTGACCTTTTCGCATCTTTGTGTCTAGCCTTCTTCAAAACCTTTGCCTGCCACCAATCTCTCCTTCCTTTCAGTATTTTTTAGGTTAGCAAAACATAGTCCCCATTTTCTTTTTTCTTCTCTCTCTTCTCTTCCTTCACCTTAGCTGAGAAGATTCTAGAGCGTTTATGTGAGCGTTTGTTCAGTGCTTTGTGCTTCTCACCCCTCCGAAGGCACACGGGTACCAGACGCAATACTTATCTCTCAAGGCGCTCGAATCTTGCTTCGGGCACGTTTCTGGCTAATGTCTTCTGCTCTCACGTTGCTTGTTCTGGACCCGACTTTTGTCTAGCCAGCACATTCTTGTCTCGTTACCTGTTCCAAGTGAAGTGACTATTTTGTCGCGGGCTTGAAAAACAAAAGAAGAAATGGAAAAAAAGAAAAAAAGATCCCAGGGAACCTTTGTTACTCACTGCATCAGCAATCTTTGTGCGAAGTTTTTTTTTTTTCAAGCAAGTAATATTCACCAAGACTTTAGCCATGTGGTAATCGCGAATTCCAGTGGGACGTGGTAGGGTGCGAAATGCCGATGCTAGTCGGATTGTTAACTAACTCTAAGTAGGTTGTATAGGGAGACAGTTTAGTTTATGCCTCTACACTATTATTAGCACCGCGGATAAGCAGTAGTGAGCGTCTTTTGCTGAGAGCGTCAGGAACAGCTACCTGTCATGGATGCGGGAAGGGCAGGGGTGTATGCAAAACGTTCACCGAAGCCATACATATAAGGCAGGCTTCGACGTGACGGGCACCGGCTATTTATTTCGTGCTCGTGGCGTCACGCTTGATAGCACTCTGTTTTATAAATCAACGTTTGTGCGTCGCCATGACGTCATTCATGACCTCACTACGTTCTGACCAATCAGCAGCGAAACAGCTGTCATGTTACGCCGCCGGCAACCGCAGGAGACGGGAAACGAGGGCTTAACAGATGTTGCTGTAAAAAGGTTTCTGCAACGAGAGACGCCCACAATTTTGCCCTCCTTCTGAAGAATTAATTGGTAGCGATAGCTGTGCCACGCCCCTCCTCCTTCCTTCTCTCCCGCCTCGCCCATTCTATAAAGGAGTTCCTCCTAGGACCAATGTGTCTAAGCCGGCATGTATAACTTCACCACAGAGGCTGCAGTCTCTAAAGTGACCATTTCTATCGGCTACTTGAGAAGTTGGGACTTCTACATCATGACCTACTACAGCATCTACGCTCCTTACTTCGAATTAATTGCCCTGTGCAGCTTTCGCGGAAAAAGAGCAGTCCATGAATAGATTACTGATGCGGTTTAAATTATCCATACGCATTAAGAAATGTGTGCATTTCAGTATACAGGCAGTACCCGGCGCCGGGCCTCAAGACCGTGACGTTGCACTGCTGAACGCAAGGTTTGAAGTTCTTTGTATGTGGTGTGGTGGTGGTGACAACATTTATAATGCAATCATATATAGAGAGAGGTGTTGGGGGTCGTGACCTAAAGGATCATACCCTTACAACCGCTAGGCGTGATGCCTAGTCAGGCACCCCATCGGCGGTTGCCGCAGACCGAGCGCGCGCTGTACGTGTTAAGGCCCTTTGGGCCTCGAGTACTGCGACCCTATTTATATGAACGTCAAATTCAAAAACGCCTGATTATAATCCCTTGGGCGCACGTTAGTGACCAGCAGGCTACCTAAATTTTTCCGGAGCCTATGTTCCGTGCCCAAGTAGATGCCCAAGTAACAGTAAAACCTGCCAAGATCAACTATTGCTGCATCAATGAACGGGCCGAGGTTAAAAACAGGACGCAACCTTAGAAGGATGTGAAATTGCAGTCACTGATCATGTTAATAAAGAAGATGACATATCGGAATCAACCAGATTCGGCTTCGTCCCGGCTCCTGCTCGGATAATCCCAAATCAGAATGTCGCACAATACATTAAACTGCACTGCGGAATACATGATATTGGCGTAATTCCGAACGTCATAATTTGCCACACAAATAACAAATTCGTTTTGACCTGTCTCATCTGAACAAAGGACTCGTACAGGTTCCTAAGCATATTCTTCTACTGACTTAGTCGCTGATTGCATTTTGCATTATATTCAAATAAACTCCCAATCAGGTTAAGGCTGATTACTTACCTTTCAAACTGCTGGATACAGGTGAAAGGTAATAATTGGTAAATGCTGCAGTAAAAAAACACGCCAAAAACCATCATTTTTTAAAAATAAATTTACTCGAAGCATTTTTTTGCCCCACCTTTGGACTAAAGGATCGATATTTATAACCCGCGAGTGATTCTAAAAGCTCTTCCAACGCTCATAGCAACTGTAACTGTGTAAACCTGGGAACCTCCTGGCGGCAACCAATGAGTGAAATTTGCCGAGAGGAATATTTTCAGGGGCAAGCATTTCTGCCTGATGTGTAATAATTATCATTTCCCAAGCAAATATTTTCACACGACTAATTTTTTTTTTAAATAGAGCGAGCAATAAATATATGACCACGATAACAGTTCCTTAGGCGCGCCGTTCGTGGATTCTGCGTCATAGTCGTCGGCGTTGTCGGCGTAACCCGCCACATGACAACCGTGTCAGGTATTAAAAGAGCGAATCCCCACCTGCAAACTGTGGCAGGTGGCGCGTGAAGAGCTGCGCTCAAATTTCGTATTACAACTATCGTATGTCAAATTGTTTAACGCTACACACAAACACACACACGCATGCACACGTAGGCACACACACACAAACACTATATATATGTGTGTGCAGGAAGCCAACAGTCACCGAAATCAAGGTGCATAAGAGAATGTTTCTATTTTTTTAAATTTGTAGCGCCAATCATTTCGAAAATAATCTTTCAATTAATATGTTGCTTAAAGAAAATGACTTATAAAGCAGCAGGGAAAAACAACCATGCCGCCCGCTGAGATCCGAACCTACGACCTCCGAATATCGCGTCCGGGGCTGATATATATATATATATATATATATTATATATATATATATATATATATATATATATATATATATATATATATATATATATATATATTATATATATATATTATATATATATATATATATATATATATATTATAATATATATATATATATTATATATATATATATATATTATAGTATATATATAATATATAGTATATTATTAAGTGTTTACTAGTTAATTTGCAGATTTGGAAATAAAAGCAAATCATGCAAGGTTCTGCGAATTGGCAGAAATTTCAACACAGCTGGATTATTACAAGATGGTTCCCTTTCTGAACAGCTTTGGTTCAAGTACACTAAACACCCTGTGTATTACCTGCGCATGAAAATGCCTGATGGCTGCTGGTTATTACTTTCGAATCAAAACTGCAGAAGTAAAGTATCGCCTCCGGCTCGAGCCTTTCCCCGAGACACCGTAGAGAGATTGCGTGAAGTTCAGCCCAGCGGAAATGAGGAGGAAGCTGGGGCGGACGCCTGAGGTGAATTCGATATCTTTGTGAAATAATCTCGGGTTCCGGTCTTGGATGCCTTAGAAACAAACAGCAAGAAAAAATGTGCAAAAAAATAAATCATTAAAGTTAAATGCAAAGTGTAAAGAGAATCCGAGTCGAAAATAAAGAGAAAGGAGTAGAAAAGACGAAAGCATGAGAATAGATTTTTCGAGAGTGCTGATAACTGCTCTTGGAAGTTACTTGAAGACTCTAAGTGAGATGTACCACAGTGATAGGTTGTTCCTTCGCCCGATAAGCTGACGTCTTGAGATGAATTGCCCTCGAAGCCTTGAGGCGAAAGCCTCGCGGAAAGGCAGGAGAAGCATTGGCCGTAAGGCGAGCAATTACTCGGCGCATTAAACTTTCTTAATGCGTTTTGCTCCACGAGTAGTGCGGAACGGTACAAAATGAGTGCGCGAAGCGAAGGGAGAAAAAGAGGCAGAAAGACGAACCGAACGACGATCTGATTCGCCCGCCGCATAGTTTTTCAATGCGAGATTAAAGAATGCGCGATTATAATTACTGGAGAGTCTTGGCGTACTCTCCCAACTCTACTGTGGCGAGCTAAAAGATCCTTCACAGCTAATGGTGCTGGCACGTGTAAATAACATAAAAAAGCATCGAAAAGAAATCAGCTCGTTATATTTTGTTCACCAGAGTAAAAGTAACGGTCATTAGCGCCGGCTAATAGATCCATCGTTTTTCATTGTTATTCGGTAGTTCGCTACTCTCCCTACTGCTCAGTTTGTGCTCTTTCTTTTAATTGACACGAAAGCGGTCTGTACTCTCAGCTGGAGTGTTTGAACTACAACAGTTTGGAGAAGAAGTAGTGGCCTAATGCAAGCTGGGGTTGCAGCAAGGAGCTTGTCAACGTAAAACTAATGCTGGTGAGCTCCACCCTATAAACATTAAAAAAAAGAAACATCGTCGCTTACGCTGAATCTAACCTATTCCAATTTTTGATGCGAATAAGACGTGGCTGATTAATAATGTCGCCATCTAAATTATCGCAGTCAAGAGCAGCCTTGAATTCTTGCTGCGCTTAACAGCGTGTTGTCTATTAACGGCAAGACCCTGGTTTCCTTTTCTGTTCAAAACCTTAGGTGCCGTTTGCATCATAAATGATGGAGAAAAAATGGCGCCTCGAGAACCACCCGTAGAGGTGACAGCTGAACGACCTAAAACCATGCGACAAAGCTATATTGGCGCCAATAAGCTGCGCTGAAGGCCAGTGCATGAAAACTCGCGATAAGCACTGTCTGCACTTGGTGAAAATTTTCAGGCTTTCGCGCGCATTTATAGGAACGCAGCTAGATTAATGTGTTTTTATTTTTACATCAGCCGAGGCATCCGGCTTTGAAAAATACCTTTTAGAGCCCCCTTGTTGCGTCATAAATAGAAAGGTTTGAATAACTTTTTGAATAACTGTAGAATTTTATAACTGTTTGAATTTGAATAACTATAGGTTATATGTGGCAGCGAAATAACCTATTATTGACAACACAAGGCTAACTCTGACCGGCTAATATCAAAACCCTTTCGCGTCCCTTATTTAAGCTTCCTGTTCACTCACGGCACAGGGGCTGCATTCTTGTGCGCAATAGTGCAGTAATGAGGCTTTAGTTTTTAGGAAATTCTATGACAGTATTTGAGCAAGCTTATTAACGGCTTTCACTATACATACGTCCTTTTTTCTTCCTCTTCCGTTTTTCTTTCTTTCCCTCTTTCTTTTCCTTTTTCGCGAGGAAGAAGAAGAACCCGCACGCTTTAGACAAATTTTAATTTCTTTTTATGCTGCTGAATCTTGGTCATTGGCGTTTAGTTTTTGCAGGATTTGTAGAGGGAGCGCTGAAGGGCAAAGAATAATTCTGACAAAAAAAAATCTGCAGTTTGATCAAAACTAGGTCTGGATTACCTGATACCTGATTTATTATCTGCTGCTGGTCCTTGGACCCGCAATATTAAACTTATTTTTGGAATATGGCGGAGTGCTAGACGCCCTCTGGCACAGGTCGGCCCGCTATTGCACTGCCTCCGGGATCGGCCCGGGGCCTATGGGCGCGGCGCCTTTCTTTTTATCTGTCCTCTCCTATCCTTTAACTCTCCTACTTTCAGCACGCGGCAGCGAACGTGGCTCGGCTTGAGCCAGTAGGCAGGCCCGTGCACTTTCCTTTCTTCCTGTCAGCAACAGGAGCAGCAGCAGCAGCAGCAGTATGACAGAAAGCAGGCGTCCTGCGCCATCTTTTCTTGCCATGCATATACACCAAAACGTCCTCAGTAAACGAATCTTTATACACTCGTTTCTTTGCACTAGTGTTTCGTACCGCAGTCGGCCAAGAAGGTGATCAAGCGAACAACGTCAATTTCGAGCGACAAATCGCCCACCGGTCTAGCCCTCTGCGTGGCCTAGTGCTGAGGGTCATTTTGAGGGCCTGCCGGACTGCATGCTTGGGGACGCCAGGGTGTAAGAGGTCCGTCACTTCTCGGCTCTCGCACGCGGCTTGCGAAGGCAATCCTTCTGTCGCTTCGTTGTGGCATTCGTAGAGCCGGTCTAAATCGCCCCGCGAATCTCTTCTCGCTTTTCGTGATTCCTTTTTTTTTCGTTTGCGGCGAGAGCCGTTACTGGGACCCCACCACGAGTGGAACAATCTTCGGTTCTGCCTATTTGTGAGAATGGGTAAGAGCGCAATTAAAGGTGGCCATTCCAGTTGCTCCTATGGTGCACTGGATTATTTTTTAATCTATTGCACTGAATTGAGCAATGCGATGTTTTGTGCACGTAAGGCAGCTTTTCAAATCCCCGTTATTCTGACACTTTTTTGTACTTTTTAGCGAAGTATTAACCGCACTCAAATGATTTATCATGTACCACCAAGGGCGTGTTCTCTTTCAGATGCTTTTGATCTAAAATCGCCGTTTAAAACCTTACTCAGAACAAATTTTTCCCTCGACTTTTCTTAGAGGGGAGGGGGCATTACCCAAAGGTGCCGGCACACAAATTACATTTCCCCTCGGAATATGCTTTAACTTTTAGGCTGCAATATGAGACGTTTCGGAGCCATATTCGCCGTTTTCACTACGTTGAGACGAGCTGGGAGGCAGTGCATTGTGCCGTTGCACATTCGCAAAACGCAAGATCGCGCGTCGGTGACGATAATAACGAGCCCATCATTTTTTGTACACTAGTCTGCTCAATGCCCTCGAGTTGTCGTTTAACTGACGTCCTTTATATCTTTTAAGTGATTTTTGTTGCTCCAGGGTGCAAACAATTTCAGTACTGATGAGTGAACTAAAGGGTGAAAAAGACTGTTGCAGTAGGAGTTGTAGAAATCCGCAAGCAAAGGCAAGCCACGCGAAGAGGAAGACAAATGCGAAGCCAAGAGAGAGAACAAAAAGAAGAGAAAGTAAAAGCGAAGGAAAAGGAGAGGAGAAGGGGAGAAAATGGAAGGACATCACGGCTCTCGGTAAATGTTTCAATTAAACCGTTCTCTAGTTTAGCCAGTCTTTTTTCTCATTCTTCTTGCTTAATCGACGCTGCCAACTACTTACTATTTGTCGGTCACGCAGCGCCCCCCTTGCGTTTGTATCTCCTGGCTCCGCTTCCCGCTTCTGCGCGCTTCTTTTCTGCCATGAAGGTGTCCGTTTTACAAAGTCATCTACTAAACATTGTGAGTGGAAATGCCTTCTAGGAACATGAATAATATGTTAATACGATTGCCGCGCTGTTCAGAACATCTAGCACGCTTCCGGGTTCCCACCCAGGTGGTATAAGTTCGAAACCGATGAGATCTAAAATATTTTGGAAGTCCTTATTTGCGGTAACTTTCTAGTGGTGTTCACGGGCGGACAAAAACTCGCGGACGTGGAGAGGCAAATATAGTATAGACGTCAAATGCATTTCTGCGTTGAGAGAGTCTCAGCATTTCTTAGATTTGAAAAGTTCTGTAGGGTGCCACATTGCCTTTGACACCTAGCCGCTACTTGCGCCCCTTATATGTCTATATCTTTCAGTTTATTTGGTACGAATTCCAAATGGTGTACGAAAATGATTTTGACCCCGTTTCCTGTCGATGCAACAGTGGCATAAAATGCCATCATGTTGGCCTGTAAAGGATACACTGCCACATTACTTCTCGTAAAACGGAGAAGCATAACCTACTCTATCCTTTGAGTGATTTTTTTGGTGATGAGTACTTTGTCGGAATAATATTTACCTGGCGAAACCATGCGTCGCAAATGAAACCAAAACTAATCAAAAAGAACGCAGTCTATCTGAACACAGCTTATCACATGGCTAACAACTCGTCAAGGCCTTGCTCAGCCCTTCACTTTTGTCGAAACACATTTGTCAATGGCTATCCTACACTGATGGTGCTTAGGAATGCCGAACAGAGACCTGCGGCTAGTTACGAGATTTGTTCTCATAAAAAATGGTACTCGAAAGAGTCTAGCTCTAAATATGGTTGCAATACCCTAAAAATATCCAACCGAAAGGAAAGCGATCGTAAGCAGTGCGTAACAACTTCATTGCACAATAACCCATGATGGTAAATAGGTAAATGGCTGAAGGCGGAAGAAGTTGCAAATGAGGAGAGCGTTATTGCGGAGGCCAAATTAAAGTGGCTTTCGTCGCCCTCCCTAAAGAGGCGACGACTGAGATAGAGGAGGAGAAGGAACAAGGAGGACGCGGATCCGGGAAGATAGGAGTCACGGCTCTGGATAGTCGGGCGAAATGGGCTCCCGAACATTCGCGCGACGCGCCCCAGTTTGGCTTATAGTGAGTGGCGACGAACGGTTAATAGGCTCGTGCGGCGGCGTCGTCCTCCAAACGTCTCCGCGCGGCGAAGCCATCCAGTCAGGCCTTCCAGCCACGCACAGCCGGCGAGCTTGGCAGGCGGGGAAAAGCTCGTTTTACGGGCGCCGCCTCTCGCGCTGAAAGCCGCGCTCCGCTCCCAAATGGCCTAGGCGTGACTCGACGCGGAAACACACTCGCTCGGCACAGCATCGAGGACGGTGTGTGAGGTTAGTCCAGAGAGCGACGACTCGCTGCTCGAGTAGGAAACGCAAAGGGGGCGGGGGGGGGGGGGAGGGGTGGTTTCAAGAGAGGAGGAGGATGAGTTGCACAGCGTCGTCATCACGCGCTGCGAAGAAGAATACACAGCGGGAACACGACAAGGGAGCGTGTGAAGAGAAAACGACCCCCCCCCCCCCCCTCTCTGGAACTGTTTTCTTTAGAAGGATATTAGGTTCGCACTTTCTCTGTGAAGCACTCGACTCGCGATGCTGATGGCTCGATCGCCGCGTCACGTCGGCGAGATGATAAGGCTTTTAGCAACGAACAGCGCGTTATGCGGTGCCGGGCCTGCCAAGCGCCGGAAAGCAAAGCGAAACACACGCGCGGGGCGGAGTGCGGCCTCCCGTAAGAGCCTCATCCATTTAACGGATCTGCGAGACGGCGGGGGTGGTGACGCAAGATCACTTCTTTTGAGGAGGCGCGCAGAAAATGAGAAACCGTTACTTCCTGTGTCTGGATACTGTGTAAATTTTCTGACGTGGTGCAATAACAGTACTCACTGCATTGTTATCTTTACGCTGCCAGTTTTTTGGGTGAAGTTTTCTTGATCTCAAATAGAAGTTTATACATGAGGCATGCGTGGTCAGATTAAATTATTTTAGTTTTCTGGGGTAATGGGCAACCTTGCTGTGGAGAGTCAATAAATCGGCCCTGTTAGTACAACGTGCATGATCGCGTAGAGGGTATAGCAGCAACAGTACGAGTATTTGATCCTAGTGCTTGAGATATTCAAGCTGGTCATAGTCGTGCATTAGACAATATTCCTTCATGGTGCTCGAGATATGCAAGGCTAAGTCACAGTCAAGCGTTAGACAAACTTCCGTCCTGGTGCTCCGGATATGCAAGGCTAACTCATAGTCAAGCGTTAGAAAGGCTTCCATTCTGGTGCTCGAGATATGCAAAGCTAAGCCAAAGTCAAGCGTTAGACAATATTTCATCCTGGTGCTCGGGGTATGCAAGGCTTAGTTAGAGTCAAGCATTAGACAAAATTCCACCTGGACAGGATATATACCTGAAGCTCCATGAACTGAGAGGAGTACGGTTGAATGGCGACTTTGAACACTTTCATAGGACACTCGGCTTTTCGGTTAGTGGCAAGAGGCTTATTTATAATCGCTTATAACATTACTAATTAAGGAGGTCGTCATAAAACGAATTAGATATTTGGGAATCCTGTAGATGAGTATAACACGTTAAACTTCAATATTAACTAGTGAAGTTAATATATAGTTATGATTGCGCCTAAGTTTAATTGCTTATAATTAATTAACCGATGTCGTCATGATCTAGCGAATCGCATATTCGCAACAGGCTCGATAAATATAACATGTTAGACAGTAATATCGCTTATTAGGTTAATATTTAGTTTTGGGTTAGGCTTAACTTGGCGGCCGTGACGTCAGCACTCGACAGCTCACAATTTCATACCTCACGGCGACCGGACACCTAACGCCTTGGAAAGTGGTTCCTGGGGAAAGGAAATGGCGCAGTATCTATCTCACATATCGGCGGACACCTGAACCGCGCCGTAAGTGGAGGGATTAAGGAGGAACTAATAGAAGGAAGGAAGAAGAGGTAAGAAAAAATGGCCCTCCAAAGAGTGAAATTAAATTGGTTTTTTGGGGGAAAGGAAATGCCGCAGTATCTGTCTCACATCTCGGCGGACACCTGAACCACGCCGTAAGGGAAGGGATAAAGGAGGGACTGAAAGAAGAAAGGAAGAAAGAGGTGCTGTAGCGCAGGGCTCCAGAATACTTTCGACCACCTCGCGATCTCTAACGTGCACTGACATCGCACAGCACACGGGCGGCGCCTTTGCGTTTCGCAACTATCTAAACGCAAAGGCGCGCCGAGAGTCGAAAAACTTTTTCGCGCAAAATTGGTCAAAAATATCCGACCTCAAGGCGGTACGCGCCCCGCTCACCGTGAGGTATGGGAAAAGTAGCCTAATCACGTAGTAATACATCTCATGGACAACAGATGGCGCTACCCAAACAGTTAACGCTCGTTACTTCAACATCTTCCAGACGGTGCCGGCATATTTTTTTTTACTATGAGTGGCGTAATTGCCGAATTGATTAATACCAGCTTACCCGTCAGCTCTTTAACATCGCCGCTACCACTAGCCTAACTAATTACTTCCAAAGTCGCTTCGGGAGCGAAGTACACAGTCGCTTCTGTTCGTGAAGCGTGAAAGTGGTCCATCGCTGAGCCAACTTTGATTGTGAAAAAAAAAGGTACCCCACTTCAGAAGTACAAGCATCAGAAAAAACTTCTCTTTCTTGAGAACGTAGCCATGATTTGGCTTTCTTCACAGCATTACAGCTTTGCTTCTTCTAAATTCCAAGCTAAATAAAACTCGTATTTTAATTAATTTAACCAGTCCACACATTGACGTTCTCGGACGTAAGTGGGTCAGCATGCGTGGATCATATCAAACTAAATCAGTTTTCCTTGTTAAGCCCCGCCTTCTTTAACATTGTCTCCTGCACCAACGTTCCTAGCCTACTAATCTCCTCGACATGCGGTTTCTTTTTATTCTCCTTTTTAGCTCGTTACTTCGTCGGAGTCTTTCCATATCTCGTAGCGACCTGGCGTGTAAATCCCTCTCTGCAGCTCGCACGACCTCTCCAGAGGCTCCCAGGCCGGAGCACTAGTCCTTTCCGCCGCAGCCCTCGACTGTATCGCCAAGAGTAACGAGACTTGCGACAACTACCGGAGTAGAGGCGCTCACGCGGCACTAATGTCGGCTCAAAAGCAGCGGCATTACCTTGGCCAACGTTAACTACTCCAACAATGGCATCAGCGAGGGGCTCCAAAGTTAACCCCGGTTTTGGAGAGTTC